>NC_084613.1:73780108-73820108 GCF_033978795.1 Nerophis ophidion
AGCCGTTGAAATTATACAAGAATTGAATAATCATGTCATACACTATTAGTCAGTGGTAGTGTTGTCACTATACCGATATTTACCCAAATGTATTTTGATACATTTTGGTACTTTTCCATATTTTTCGAAATAAAGGGGACCACAAAAAATGGCATTCTTTGCTTTATATATATATATATATATATATATATATATATATATATATATATATATATATATATATATATATATATATATATATATTATATATATATATATGTATATATATATATATATATATATTATATATATATATGTATATAAGTGCCTTACCAAAGGCATGCGGTAAAAGTAAGCATGCGCTAATTATTTAAAACCTCTTCTCACTCCGGCACTTAGCAAAGGTATGCAGTAAAAATTTGAGTGAGATGTAAGCTTGGACCTTAAATCCTACTGAATATCCCTCAATCTTCTTCTCTTTATGCGATTTCAAATTATCGGTATTGAAATCAGCCTCCTCCATTTTGAAAATGATGACAGGGGTCACGAATTTGACCAGGCGGTAATACTAAGCATGCGCAAATTACTTTGGGAAGCGAGTTTGACCCGGCAGTAATTCAAGGCAGGCGCATACTATATGCCCTGCGGCAATTCAAGGAAATACGGTATATATACATACAAATACATACATATATATATATGTATATATATATATATATCTATATATATATATATATAGATATATATATATATATATATCTATCTATATATATATATAGATATATATATATATATATATATATATATGCATACATATACACACACATACTGTATATGTAGATGTATATATATACACACATACATACATACAAATACATATATACATATAATATATATATATGGGCGGCATAGCTCGGTTGGTAGAGTGGCCGTGCAGCAACTTGAGGGTTGCAAGTTCGATTCCCGCTTCCGCCATCCTAGTCACTGCCATTGTGTCCTTGGGCAAGACACTTTACCCACCTGCTCCCAGTGCCACCCACACTGGTTTAATGTAACTTAGATATTGGGGGTTTCACTATGTAAAGCGCTTTGAGTCACTAGAGAAAAGCGCTATATAAATATAATTCACTTCACTTCACTTCACATATACACACACATACTGTATATGTAGATGTATATATATACACACATACATACATACAAATACATATATACATATAAATATATATATATATACACAATGTGTGTATATATGTATATGTGTATATATACATGTGTGTATATATGTATGTATATGTGTATTATGTATGTATTTGTATGTATGTTTATGTATATATATATGTATGTATATATATAGTGTATGTATGTATATATGTGTGTAAATGTATGTATGTATGTATGTATATGTATACAGAATATATTATTTGGTGTTACCATTTAGTGGTCAATTTAACGTAAAATGTACTGTGCAATCTACTAATAAAAGTTTCAATCAATCAATCAATCCATTTTCTACCGCTTGTCCCAGCTAATTTATTATTACTATTTTTGTTGTTATAATAACAAGTATTGTTTTTATTATAATAATAAGAACAAAAATAGTATGTATACATACTATATACATGCCATTGTTATTGTTATCATTATTTTTGTTAATTCTATAGTAGTAAAAAATAGGAAAAAATCTAAAAAAATATAATTTATGATTTTTTTTAGACTTAGACTTACTTTTTATTGTCATTCAAATTTGAACTTTACAGCACAGATAAGAACGACATTTCGTTACATAAGCTCATTGTAGTGCAGGATAAAAAATGCAATAAGGTGCATTTATAATTAAATAAATATATATAAGTAATATATAAATATATATATATACAATAAATAGATTTATTTTTCCTTACTGAAATTAACATTTCAGTAAGGAAAATGAGTACATTTTATCAAATACATGCTGATTTTATTTCATAATAGCTGTACTAATACAAGCTGAATTCATAGTTAGAATAACGAATGCACAACGCCTTATAACATCAACTTGTAACGTCCACATGACAAATAGAGACGTGCACACACACTTTTTATATATAACAGGCAGGTAGGTCAACTGGCACACTTACAGAATGATTCAAGGTGTGTGCTCAAGGTTTAGGTCTTTTTTGTTCAGGTGCACAATGGGAACACTGTCAGCGTGGGAGTGGAAAGGAAGCAAACAGAACCCAAACGTGTCATAAGGCATTTATAGGGACAGGTCTGACCAGCTAACAAAAGTACCAAGGTTGAGCCTGGGGTCAGCACTCCTTAATCACACTGAGTAAAAGCAGCCCAATCTTATTAGTACAATCACAGTTCATTTTCAAGACTGCTTCGGCCTCGATAAATCTTGATTTCATTGGCGAGATCATTATCACCGTTTTGAAAAAAATATTTTTTCGACCCATGGATTTCTGTGTTTAGCTGATGATCATTCCCGCTATGACGGCTGGTAAATATCCAGTCAACACTCCGACATCCTCCTGAGACTAAATACAGATGCTGACCGTTTACTTATGTTAACCTGCAAATGAGTGTGCGAGTGATACCTCTTTGTAAACATGCATCATTGAAGACAGCACACTTTAGGCAGATTTTAAACCAGGGGTCGGGAACCTTTTTGGCTGAGAGAGCCATGAGAGCCAAATATCCATCTTCTTCCGCTTATCCGAGGTCGGGTCGCGGGGGCAACAGCCTAAGCAGGGAAACCCAGACTTCCCTTTCCCCAGCCACTTCGTCTAGCTCTTCCCGGGGGATCCCGAGGCGTTCCCAGGCCAGCCGGGAGACATAGTCTTCCCAACGTGTCCTGGGTCTTCCCCGTGGCCTCCTACCGGTTGGACGTGCCCTAAACACCTCCCTAGGGAGGCGTTCGGGTGGCATCCTGACCAGATGCCCGAACCACCTCATCTGGCTCCTCTCGATGTGGAGGAGCAGCGGCTTTACTTTGAGTTCCTCCCGGATGGCAGAGCTTCTCACCCTATCTCTAAGGGAGAGCCCCGCCACACGGCGGAGGAAACTCATATCGGCCGCTTGTACCCGTGATCTTATCCTTTCGGTCATGACCCAAAGCTCATGACCATAGGTGAGGATGGGAACGTAGATCGACCGGTAAATTGAGAGCTTGGCCTTCCGGTTCAGCTCCTTCTTCACCACAACGGATCGGTACAACGTCCGCATTACTGTCGATTTCACGATCCACTCTTCCCTCACTCGTGAACAAGACTCCTAGGTACTTGAACTCCTCCACTTGGGGCAGGGTCTCCTCCTCAACCCGGAGATGGCATTCCACCCTTTTCCGGGCGAGGACCATGAACTCGGACTTGGAGGTGCTGATTCTCATTCCGGCCGCTTCACACTCGGCTGCAAACCGATCCAGTGAGAGCTGAAGATCCTGGCCAGATGAAGCCATCAGGACCACATCATCTGCAAAAAGCAGAGACCTAATCCTGCGGTCACCAAACCGGAACCCCTCAACGCCTTGACTGCGCCTAGAAATTCTGTCCATAAAAGTTATGAACAGAATGGGTGACAAAGGAAAGCCTTGGCGGAGTCCAACCTTCACTGGAAATGTGTTCGACTTACTGCCGGCAATGCGGACCAAGCTCTGGCACTGATCGTACAGGGAGCGGACTGCCACAATAAGACAGTCCGATACCCCATACTCTCTGAGCACTCCCCACAGGACCTCCCGAGGGACACGGTCGAATGCCTTCTCCAAGTCCACAAAGCACATGTAGACTGGTTGGGCAAACTCCCATGCACCCTCAAGAACCCTGCCGAGAGTATAGTTCCACAGTTCCACGACCAGGACGAAAACCACACTGTTCCTCCTGAATCCGAGGTTCGACTATCCGGCGTAGCCTCCTCTCCAGTACACCTGAATAAACCTTACCGGGAAGGCTGAGGAGTGTGATCCCACGATAGTTGGAACACACCCTCGGGTCCCCCTTCTTAAAGAGAGGGACCACCACCCCAGTCTGCCAATCCAGAGGTACCGCCCCCGATGTCCACGCGATGTTGCAGAGTCTTGTCAACCAAGACAGCCCCACAGCATCCAGAGCCTTAAGGAACTCCGGGCGGGTCTCGTCCACCCCTGGGGCCTTGCCACCGAGGAGCTTTTTAACTACCTCAGCGACCTCAGCCCCAGAAATAGGAGAGTCCACCACAGATTCCCCAGGCACTGCTTCCTCATAGGAAGACGTGTTGGTGGGATTATTCTCGACTTCGCGCACTAGCTCAGGCTCTTTCCCCCCAGTGAGTTGACGTTCCACGTCCCAAGAGCTAGCTTCTGTAGCCGAGGATCGGACCACCAAGTGCCCTGCCTTTGGATGCCGCCCAGCTCACATTGCACCCGACCTCTATGGCCCCTGCTGTTAAAATATTGTTTTATATTTTGAATGATATTTTTAGCACTGTGATTACCAGCGGAATTATTCATTACTTATCGTGTTAAGCAATGTCAGCTAAGATTTATCTGAGAGGCAGATGCAGTCATCAAAAGAGCCACATCTGGCTCGAGAGCCATAGGTTCCCTACCCCTGTTTTAAACTATCGGAATAATACACTTGTTTAAAATCTGAATTTCCTGCCAAAGATGGCAACATTTGCAGTCACGATTGATGTCTTTTTGGTAGTTTATGTAAGGGGTTACCAATCACTGATCCACGGACCAGTACGGAACCACAAAAACTCCTGGGAAGCAGGTTGAAAAATAAATGCAGACCTATTGGATTATACACTGTCATTAGTCTTAATAGATAGATGTAACTTTTTGTTATATATTTACCTGTAAATGTCTTTTTTAAACCTTTTATTTGGTTTACAACAATAAAATGAAGTACAACAAAGTAAAACAAACACAAGTTAACATACATTTGAATAATATTCAGTCGTGGTCAAAAGTTTGCATACATTTGTAAAGGACATAATGTCACGGCTGTTTTGAGTTTCCATTAATTTCTATAACTCTTATTTTTTTGTGATAGAGTGATTGGAGCACATACTTGTTGGTCACAAAAACAGTCATGAATTTTAGTTCTTTTTTTAATTTATTATGGGTCTACTGAAAATGTTACCGAATGGGTCAAAAGTATACATGCAGCAATGTTAATATTTGGTTTCATGTCCCTTGGCAAGTTTCACTGCAATAAGACACTTTTGGTATCCATCCACAAGCTTCTGGTTGAATTTTTGACCACTCCTCTCTGTAAAATTGGTGCAGTTGGGCTAAATTTGTTGGTTTTCTGACATGGACTTGTTTCTTCAGCATTGTCCACACGTTTAAGTCAGGACTTTGGGAAGGCCATTCTAAAACCATAATTATAGCCATTCCTTTACCACTTTTCAGGTGTGTTTGTGGTCATTGTCCTTTGAACACCCAACTGCGCCCAAGACTCAACCTCTGGGCTGATGATTTCAGGTTGTCCTGAATAATTTGGAGTTAATCCTTTTTTATTGTCCCATTTACTCTCTGTAAAGCACCAGTTTCATTGGCAGCAAAACAGGGCCAGAGCATAATAATACCACCACCATGCTGGACAGTAGGAGTGGTGTTCCTGGGATTAAAGGCCTCACCTTTTCCCCTCCAAAAATATTGCTGGGTATTGTGACATCGCATGGACAAAGATAAGACCTTCTGGAGGAACGTTCTGTGGTCAGAGTTATAGAATTTATGGGAAACTCAAGACAACCATGAGATTATTTTCTTTACAAGTGTATGTAAACTTTTGACCACGACTGTATATTTATATTTAAATTAACATTTAATTTGGATTTTCTTAAATAATAATTGAAATGTTTATTAAAACATGATATTACATTTAGATAAAATAAAAATAAAAAAATGAAAAAAACAATTTGGCATTAAATACAGCTGATTGCATTTGGTTACATTAGCTTGAATAAATACAATTATTTTTACTGTTTTGTATATATATTTAGAAATGTTTTTGTCCGGCTTTCCCCTGACAGTTTGTTTGTGTTTTAGTTTTTTCCTCTGCATTTGTCTTGGTTTCCTCCTGTATGTGTAGTATTTCCTGTCAGCGCTCTTATTTTGTCTGTTTCCTGTGTTTCTCCCTGATTGGCACCAGGCCACACCTGGTGTCAATCAGCCCGGTCCTATTTGTATCTGCTTTTGTCCTCCATTCAGAGCTGGATTATTGTCATGTATTGTCGCTCCTGTCGTGTCGTACCGTGTCGTGTCTTTGCAGCGTAGCTGTAAGCTATATTTGTTAGATGTTTGTAGCCTACTCTTTTTTGTTCCCTGCTTCCAGTTTGTTTTCATATTACAAGTACGACTTCTGATTTCCTGCTCGCTACCCGCTAGCTTCCACGCTAGGCCCCTTTTTGTTTTTGCTCAGCCCGGTCCTATTTGTACCTGCTTTTGTCCTCCATTCAGAGCTGGATTATTGTCATGTATTGTCGCTCCTGTCGTGTCGTACCGTGTCGTGTCTTTGCAGCGTAGCTGTAAGCTATATTTGTTAGATGTTTGTAGCTTACTCTTTTTTGTTTCCTGCTTCCAGTTTATTTTCATATTACAAGTACAACTTCTGTTTTCCTGCTCGCTACCCGCTAGCTTCCACGCTAGACCCCTTTTTGTTTTTGCTAGCTTCCATGCTAAGTTCCTTTTGTTTTGTAGCTCCCATGCTAGCTCTCTTAGTTGGTTATCCGCCTTGTGCGCACTTTTTGTTTCTACCCTTTGTTTGGTTCTGTTCTAGTATTTTATATTAACACCATGTTTCCTTATTCAATGCCTGCCTCCTTCTCTGCATCTTGGGGTTGGTCCCAAACCAACTCTGACAGTTTTGTCTTTTTGAAATTAACGAAATAAAGTATTATACAGTCAAGTATTTTTACCATGTAGTGTCCATACGTTATTCAAAATAGTGATAGAACCCAGGTAATTATCTCAATAATAGCAATGATAATTTATGTGGTGTCTGGTTAGAGCATGCAGGTAAATATTCTGTCTCACTTTACAACTTAAACACTGCACTTATAGAAGATAGAACGAGATGTACTGTACCTGTGGCCTGAAGAAAATATCTCAACAAAACCTCAACCCCGCCGCAGTTTTTTACTCCAGTATTTATTTGACCATTATGTTCAATCGTCGCCCATAAAAGACACTTGGCAGCATCGTCCTCTGAACATCGGCGTGAGCCACTTAAGTAGACCACTGGGCGGATTCTATCTTCCCTTCCAACTCAATAAATACAGGCAGTTTAGTAAGGATGCAGCAGCCTTTTCAGAGGTATCATCTTAAACGGGAACATTATCACCAAACCTATGCAAGCGTCAATATATACCTTGATGTTGCAGAAAAGAGACCATGTATTTTTTTAACCGATTTCCAAACTCTAAATCTGTGAATTTTGGCAAATTAAACACCTTTCTGTTTATCAGTCTTGTAGCGATGACGTCAGAACGTGACGTCATCGAGGTAACACACCCGCCATTTTCATTTTCACATTACAAACACCGGGTCTCAGCTCTGTTATTTTCCGTTTTTTCGACTATTTTTTGGAACCTTGGAGACATCATGCCTCGTCGGTGTGTTGTCGGAGGGTGTAACAACACTAACAGGGAGGGATTCAAGTTGCACCACTGGCAAGAAATCTGCTGCCAGACTCCCATTGAATGTGCCAGAGTGTCTGCACATTTTACCGGCGATGCTAAGACAGACATGGCACAGAGATGTATGGATAACCTGCAGATGCATTTGCAACGATTAAGTCAACAAAATCACAAAGGTGAGTTTTGTTGATGTTGTTGACTTATGTGCTAATCAGACATATTTGGTCGCAGCATGACTGCCAGCTAATCAATGCTAACATGCACGCTAATCGATGCTAACATGCTATTTACGCTAGCTGTATGTACATTTGAAACTAGATACCCACATTTAATGCGAAACAAACACTTACCAATCGACGGATTTAAGTTGCTCCAATGTCACAAGATGTGAAAGTCCTGATCGTTTGGTCCGCACATTTTACTGGCGATGCTAATAAGGCAGCCATGCTATGGGCCACTTCATTAGGTACACCCATGCTATGGCCGAATAGCGTCAATAGCTATTCGCTCAATAGCTTCAATTTATTCTTTAATTTCGTTTTCGCTATCTGCCTCCATACTCCGACCATCTGTTTCAATACATGCGTAATCTGTTGAATCGCTTAAACCGCTGAAATCCGAGTCTGAATCCGAGCTAATGTCGCTATATCTTGCTGTGGTAACCGCCATGTTGTTTGTATTGGCAGCCCTGTATGACGTCACAGGGAAATGGACAGTCGCATCGCTAATAGCGAAAATCAAGAACTTTACAGCTTTTTTTAGGGATATTCCGGGAGGTGTAAAATTTTGAAAAAAACTTCAAAAAATAAAACAAGCCACTGGTAACTGATTGTTATTGTTTTTAACCCTTTTGAAATTGTGATAATGTTCCCCTTTAAATATTCTGCCTGGGATACTGTAATGTTTGAAAAAATTGTTTGTCTTATGTAACATTCATAGGTAGCACACATTAAACTAAAGCCTGAGCAACCTCTCTGTCAGCAGAGGCAAGGATAAAGTCGAAGCATAACCGGGACTTGTTGTGAAAAAGCTACTTCTGAACTCCAAATGATTAAGCACTTTGCTGACAGAGGCAACGGTTTGGTTGCTGCAGGATTAGGTCTCTGCTTTTTGCAGATGATGTGGTCCTGATGGCTTCATCTGACCAGGATCTTCAGCTCTCACTGGATCGGTTCTCAGCCGAGTGTGAAGCAACCGGGATGAGAAACAGCACCTCCAAATCCGAGTCCATGGTTCTCGCCCGGAAAAGGGTGGAGTGCCATCTCCGGGTTGGAAAGGAGACCCTGCTCCAAGTGGAGGAGTTCAAGTACCTCAGAGTTTTGTTCACGAGTGAGGGAAGAGTGGATCGTGAGATCGACAGGTGCATCGGTGCGGCGTCTTCAGTAATGCGGACGCTGTCTCGATCCGTTGTGGTGAAGAAGGAACTGAGCCGGAAGGCGAAGCTCTCAATTTACCGGTCGATCTACGTTCCCATCCTCAACTATGGTCATGAGCTTTGGGTTATGACCGAAAGGACAAGATCACGGGTACAAGCGGCCGAAATGAGTTTCCTCCGCCGAGTGGCAGGGCTCTTTCTTATTGATAGGGTGAGAAGCTCTGTCATCCGGGAGGAACTCAAAGTAAAGCCGCTGCTCCTTCACATCGAAAGGACCCAGATGAGGTGGTCCGGACATCTGCTCAGGATGCCACGCGAAGGCCTCCCTAGGGAGGTGTTTAGGGCACGTCCAACCGGTAGGAGGCCACGGGGAAGACCCAGGATACGTTCGGAAGACTATGTCTCCCGGCTGGCCTGGGAACGCCTCAGGATCCCCCGGGAAGAGCTGGACGAAGTGGCTGGGGAGAGAGAAGTCTGGGCTTATCTGCTTAGGATGCTGCCCCCGCGACCCGACCTCGGATAAGCGGAAGAAGATGGATGGATGGCAACGAAAAGTTCAATATATGTCAGGGACCCCAAATACAACAAAAACTCGGTCGAGAAATTTTAATATCTGATGCCCAAATGAACAAGCACTTTGGCGACGGAGGTAAGAAAAAGCTCAATATCAGTAAGAAACTTAAAGGCCTACTGAAACCCACTACTGCAGACCACGCAGTCTGATAGTTTATATATCAATGATGAAATATTAACATTGCAACACATGCCAATACGGCCTTTTTAGTTTACTAAATTACAATTTTAAATTTCCCGGGATTTTCTTGTTGAAAACGTCGCGAAATGATGAAGTGTACGCGTGACGTCACGGACTGTAAGGAAATATAAGCGCTGCGCACACACAGCTAAAAGTCGTTTGCTTTAATGGCATAACTACACAGTATTGTGGACATCTGTGTTGCTGAATCTTTTGCAAATTGTTCAATTAATAATGGAGAAGTCAAAAAGATGGAGTTGGGAAGCTTTAGCCTTTAGCCACACAAACGCACGGTGTTTCCTTGTTTAAAATTCCCGGAGGTGAAGCTTTACTATGGATCAGAGCGGTCAAGCGAACATGGATCCCGACCGAATGTCAACCAGCAGTTTTCGGAGAGAAAATTGTGGTAAAAAGTCGCCACTTACCGGAGATCAGCTAAGCTTGTGCCGTCCATACAGCTGCCGTCGACTTCCCTCAGACACTGAGGTCAAGACACCCGTGGACAAACCCCTCCGACTATCAGGTACTATTAAACTCACTAAAACACTAGCAACACAATACAAAGATAAGGGATTTCCCAAAATTATCCTAGTAAATGTGTCTAAAAACATCTGAATCCGTCCCAATGCAATCGCCTTTTCTTTTTTAAATTTTGATTTATTTACTTTTTTTTTTTTTCTAGCCCTTCGCTATCAATATCCTCAAACACGAATCTTTCATCCTCGCTGAAATTAATGGGGAAATTGTCGTTTTCTCGTTCCGAATAGCTCTTTTTGTTGGAGGCTCCCATTAAAAACAATGTAAGAATGTGAGGAGCCATCAACATGTGACGTCATCGTCTGCGACTTCCGATAAAGGCAAGGCTTTTCTACTAGCGACCAAAAGTTGCGAACTTTATCGTTGATGTTCTCTACTAAATCCTTTCAGCAAAAATATGGCAATATCGCGAAATGATCAAGTATGACAGATAGAATGGACCTGCTATCCCCATTTATATAAGAACATCTCATTTCAGTAGGCCTTTAATTCAGTACATCAAACAAGAATGGAAATAATTCCACTAGAAAAGCTTCAAAAAGTGTTCTCCTCAGTCCCTAAACGTTTAATGAGTGTTGTTAAAAGAAAAGGCCATGTAGCACAGTGGTAAAAATGCCCCTGTGCCGATTGCAAAATTCTAAGTTAATGATTATTTGCAAGAAAAACATACGTTTCTCAGTTTGAACATTAATTTTCTTGTCTTTGTAGTCTATGCAATTGAATATAAATTGATTGGATTTGCAAATAATTTTTTCTTCCGTTTCCATTTCCAATTTACACAACGTGCCAACTTCACTGGTTTTGGCTTTTGTATATTGAACAAGATTCATAATTAATTTCATAATTCTGTTAGAAACAAAACTAAAATGTGTGTTATTGCTAACGTGCTGCCATGCATGTTCTTGCTGCAGAGACCATTGGGTCTGATGGGATTACACAAAGAGACACTTCATTATACCCTTTGGACGCTCTGAATTTCCAATTTTTCCAGCAGCAATTTACACTCCGACCATGATATCGGCGCAGTCGTGGTGTTGGCCCCGCCCCCCCTCGACCTCTGCCCTCTCGGAGAGGCAGGCGATAGTGTGTTTCCTGATTAACGACCATCTTGACGACACAGATGACTTCAGCTGCAGCACCTTGTCCTCCCAAAAGTGAGGTGACAGTCTCCTGGGCTCTTTATGGAAATGAAGTGCACAACACAGCCAATTAGACCCGCATTATTTAGAACGACTCATCTTGCTTTTTTCACCACCGAAAGAGACACCCGTGCAAATTAATGTGAAGTCGAAGTACATTTAGAACTCTGGACATTAAAAGCGTCGTGATGAAAGATCCTATATTGGGCTTTTTTTTTCTAGTTTTAAATTGTAGTTGCCAAATAAAATCTATTTTCGACGCTGGAATTTAGATGGTTTAAAAGTGCTTTTCGTAAGACGTTCTGGGAAAATGCTTTAATTGCTAACGAGCCATTTGTCCAGATATCTGCAAGAAATGTCAGTGTGAACTTTATCTAAACTGCACTTTAATGATACACTGTAACTCTGCCAATTTACGTGTTGCCAATCAACCTATCCCCAGGTGCATGTTTTTGGAGGCGCATACTCTACACAGAAATATGCTGGCTTTTGAACTTTGCGTCGATAACAGTCTGGATGGTTCGCTTCCCCTTTAGTCCGAATGACACGATGTCGAATATTTCCAAAAACAATATGAAATGTGGACTCGTCAGACCACAGAACACTTTTCCACTTTGCATTAGTCCATCTTAGATGATCTCGGGCCCAGAGAAGCCGGCAGCGTTTCTGGATGTTGTTGATAGATGGCTTTCGCTTTGCATAGTAGAGCTTTAACTTGCACTTACAGATGTAGCGACGAAGTGTATTTAGTGACAGTGGTTTTCTGAAGTGTTCCTGAGCCCATGTGGTGATATCCTTTAGATGTCGGTTTTTGATACAGTGCCGTCTGAGGGATCGAACGTCCCGGTCATTCAATGTTGGTTTGCGGTTTACATGGCATGATTTCTCCAGATTCTCTGAACCTTTTGATGATATTATGGGCCGTACATGTTGAAATCTCAAAATTTCTTGCAAATGCACTTTGAGAAACGTTGTTCTTAAACTTGTACCTCGCCCCATCCTTTCTTGTGAAAGACTGAGCATTTTTTGAGAAGCTGTTTTTATACCCAATCATGGCACCCACCTGTTCCCAATTAGCCTGCACACCTGTGGGATGTTCTAAATAAGTAATTGATGAGCATTCCTCAACTTTATCAGTATTTCTTTGTCACGTGTTGCTGGCATCAAATTCTAAAGTTAATGATTATTTGCAAAAAAAAAAAAAAAAAATGTTTATCAGTTCGAACATCAAATATGTTGTCTTTGTAGCATATTCAACTGAATATGGGTTGAAAAGGATTTGCAAATCATTGTATTCCATTTATATTTTCATCTAACACAATTTCCCAACTCATATGGAGACGGGGTTTGTAAATATACCTACAAACGAGGCATAATGATGCAATATGTAACGTACATCTAGCCTCAATAGCATGTTAGCATCGATTAGCTTCTAGTCATGCAGTGACCAAACATGCCTGATTAGCACTCCAACAAGTCAATAACGTCAACAAAGCACACCTTTGTGCATTCACGCACAGCATAAAAGGTTTGGTGGACAAAATGAGACAAAGAAGGAGTGGCATAAACATGGTACAACATTTAAAACCTGTGTGTCGCTGCCTGTTAAAGGGGAACATTATCACAATTTCAAAAGGGTTAAAAACAATTAAAATCAGTTCCCAGTGGCTTGTTATATTTTTTGAAGTTTTTTTCAAAATTTTACCGGTCCCGTAATATCCCTAAATAACGCTTTAAAGTGCCTTATTTTCGCTATCTTCGAAACCACTATCCATTTTCCTGTGACGTCATACAGTGCTGCCAATGTAAACAAACAATGGGAATACCACAGCAAGATATAGCGACGATAGCTCGGATTCAGACTCGGATTTCAGCGGCTTAAGCGATTCAAAAGATTACGCCTGTATTGAAACAGATGGTTGGAGTATGAAAGTATCGAAGAAGAAACTGAAGCTATTGAGGGAATAGCTATTGACGCTATTCATAGCCATAGCATGGCCGAATAGCTGCGTTAGCATCGCCAGTAAAATGTGCGGACCAAACGATCAGGACTTTCGCCTTTTGTGACACTGGAGCAACTTAAATCTGTCGATTGGTAAGTGTTTTTTTTGGCATTAAATGTGGGTGGAAGGAAACGTAATATAGTTGCAAATGCATCTGCAGGTTATCCATACATCTCTGTGCCATGTCTGCTTTAGCACCGCCGGTAAATAGCATGTTAGCATCAATTAGCATAGCATGTTAGCATCGATTAGCTGGCAGTCAACATCAACAAAACTCACCTTTGTGATTTCGTTAACTTTATCGTTGCAAATGCATCTGCAGGTTATCCATACATCTCTGTGCCATGTCTGCTTTAGCACCACCGGTAAATAGCATGTTAGCGTCGATTAGCGTAGCATGTTAGCATCGATTAGCTGGCAGTCACGCTGCGACCAAATATGTCTGATTAGCACATAAGTCAACATCAACAAAACTCACCTTTGTGATTTTATTGACTTTATTGTTGCAAATGCATCTGCAGGTTATCCATACATCTCTGTGCCATGTCTGTCATCGCCGGTAAAATGTGGAGACTCTCTGGCACATTCAATGGGGGTCTGGCGGCAGACACTTTCGCATCTTCGGGCCAGTGGTGCAACTTGAATCCCTCCCTGTTAGTGTTGTTACACCCTCCGACAACACACCGACGAGGCATGATGTCTCCAAGGTTCCAAAAAATAGTCGAAAAAACGGAAAATAACAGAGCGGAGACCCAATGTTTACAATGTGTTGAAAATGAAAATGGCGGCTGTATTACCTCGGCGACGTCACATTCTGAAGTCATCGCCTCCAGAACAATAAACAGAAAGGCGTTTAATTCGCCAAAATTCACCCATTTAGAGTTTCGGAAATCGGTTAAAAAAATATGTGGTCTTTTTTCTGCACCATCAAGGTATATATTGACGCTTACATAGGTCTGGTGATAATGTTCCCCTTTAAAGAATGTGATATAAAAATGGTGATTCTTTTTGGATTTCCTTGCACTTGTTTACAGTTTAGTCAGGGGACAAAATTTTCCCACCTGTTTGTACCGGCGGTGAAAACAGGAATTAAGCATCTGCATAAGATCTTTTCACTCCACCAACTAAAAGATCGGGACTCTTATAGCCTGATACGCTGTCTTAATTTCCCCTTTCTCTGGTCACCGCAGTGAGCGACGGTATTAAGGAACCGGGAGGAGGGTCTTTTTTTTTTTCTAAGTCTCTGCGCAAGAATACATTGTGGAAGTTGCAAAGGGCAGAGTCTCTAGGAAATCTACTCTTTCTTTGGGAAAAATGTCACGGCAGAGATAGGAGATTGGCACCACAAAGAAGCCCAAATAGCACGGGCTGCTACGCATTGTCACACGAGATTTGGGCTGAGACATTGACTTTTGTTCCGCGACGGGCTGGCCCCTGAAAGGGAGACGGGAGGTGTAAAAAATTGGGGGTCCCCCGTCCCCCGCCCCAGTTACACTTTGCCTATCTGCAACGCAAGGACTGTAACGTCACAATTCCTTGCGACAGTGTTAGATAAATATGGATACAACTCACCGTATTAGGCAGTTATCAGAGTCCGTTTGAGAGGATTACGGCCCTGATTTCCAACTTTTCCCACAACTTCTGCCTTCCCCTCGATTAACAAAAAGGTCTCGTGTATTTTATGCGGGGTTACTCCCTCGGCCACCTAATAGGATTATGAATAATTTCGACAAATTTTTACAAAAATACAAATCACATGGCCCGACTTAAGAGTTTGCTAATAATGTCTCCATAGCTGATAGATCAAAGCAAGGTGCGGCGACTGCAGAGCCAGGCAGTAGGTTGACCCCGGTCAGGCATTTTTAATGAAAGGGTTAATCTCCTGAGAAGTGACCATTCAGGAGCAAGCAGTGTGACCAAATGGAAAATTCGGGTCTTGGATAAGAGCAAGAATGGTCTTATTGAGAGTGCGGGTTGGTTACTGCGGTTGGACTGCATGTGGTGCTGTTTTGTGGAACCATCATGGATCCTAAAGGGACCTCTGGAAATTCTTATGGTACGACTGTAAATGCTGAACGGGATATTCATTTACCAAAAATGGCAAAAAGAATATTAGACTTAGACTTCCTTTTATTGTCATTTAAATTTGAACTTTAGAGTACAGATACGAGCAATGCTTCGTTTCATTAGCTCGTTGTATAAAAAAGCAATAATGTGCAGATATGAATAAATAAATTACTGTACACTTTAGTATGGGGAACATAGTCACCATTAATTAGTTGCTTTTTAACATGCAAATTAGTAACATATTGGCTTTAAATTAGTCATTATTAAGTACTTATTAATACCTAATTCTGCATGGCCTTATTATAACCCTAACCCTCTAACCCTCTAACTCTAACCCTAATCCCAAACCTTTAACCCTAACCCTGACCCCAAACCTTAACCAAATACTACTCTAATAATAGTAATAATGATAATAAAATTCTCTAACCCAGTGGTTCTCAACCTTTTTTCAGTGATGTACCCCCTTGAACATTTTTTTAATTCAAGTACCCCGTAATCAGAGCAAAGCATTTTTGGTTGAAAAAAAGAGATAAAGAATTAAATACAGCACTATGTCATCAGTTTCTGATTTATTAAATTGTATAACAGTGCAAAATATTGCTCATTTGTAGTGGTCTTTCTTGAACTATTTGGAAAAAAGATATAAAAATAACTAAAAACTTGTTGAAAAATAAACAAGTGATTCAATTATAAATAAAGATTTCTACACATTAAAGTAATCATCAACTTAAAGTGCCCTCTTTGGGGATTGTAATAAAGATCCATCTGGATTCATGAACTTAATTCCAAACATTTCTTCACAAAAAAATTAATCTTTAACATCAATGTTTATGGAACATCTAGCTGTCGACACTGAATATTGCATTGTTGTATTTTTTTTTCACAGTTTATGAACTTACATTCATATTTTGTTGAAGTATTATTCAAAATAAATATATTTATAAGGGATTTTTGAATTGTTGCTATTTTTAGAATATTTAAAAAAAATGTCACGTACCCCTTGGCATACCTTCAAGTACCCCCATTTGAGAACCATTGCTCTAACCACTAGGTCACCTAATCAGTGGCTTAGTGGTTAGAGTGTCCGCCCTGAGATCGGTAGGTTGTGAGTTCAAACCCCGGCCGAGTCATACCAAAGACGATAAAAATGGGACCCATTACCTCCCTGCTTGGCACTCAGCATCAAGTTTGATGTATTTCATCAAGAATTGGGGGTTAAATCACCAGAAATGATTCCCGGGCGCTGCTGCTCCCCTCACCTCCCAGGGGGTGATCAAGGCGATGGGTCAAATGCAGAGAATAATTTTTCCACACCTAGTGTATGGGTGACTATCATTGGTACTTCAACTTAAACTTTTAAATAACTCTAAATTAAAGGCCTACTGAAACCCACCACTACCCACCATGCAGTCTGATAGTTTATATATCAATGATGAAATATTAACATTGTAACACATGCCAATACGGCTTTTTTAGTTTACTAAATTGCAATTTTAAATTTCCCGGGACTTTTTTCTTGAAAACGTCGCGAAATGATGACGTGTACGCGTGACGTCACGGGCTGTTATGAATATGAGCGCTGCACACACACACACAGCTAAAAGTCGTCTGCTTTAATGGCATAATTACACAGTATTTTGGACATCTGTGTTGCTGAATCTTTTGCAATTTGTTCAATTAATAATGGAGAAGTCAAAGTAGAAAGATGGAGTTGGGAAGCTTTAGCCTTTAGCCACACAAACACACGGTGATTCCTTGTTTAAAATTCACAGAGGTGAAAATTTACTATGGATCACAGCGGACATGGATCCCGACCACATGTCAACCAGCAGGTTTCGGTGAGAAAATTCTGGTTAAAAAGTTGCTTCTTACCGGATATCAGCTGAGCTTGTGCCGTCCATACAACTGCCATCGACTTTCCCGAGACACTGCGTGTCAACACCCGGCCGTGGACGTACACTTCCGACTATCAGGTACTGTTAAACTCACTAAAACACTAGCAACACAACAGAAAGATAAGGGATTTCCCAGAATTATCCTAGTCAATGTCTCTAAAAACATATGAATCCGTCTCAATGCAACGCGATTGTAATCGCGTTTTATTTTTTTTTTCTAGTCCGTCGCTATCAATATCCTCAAACACGAATCTTTCATCCTCGCTCAAATTATTGGGGACATTTTTGTTTTTTTGTTCTGAATAGCACTTTTTGTTGCAGGCTCCCATTAAAATCAATGTGAATATGTGAGGAGCCATCAACATGTGACGTCATCGTCTGCGACTTCCGGTAGAGGCAGGGCTTTTCTCCAGTTGCAAACTTTATCGTGGATGTTCTCTACTAAATCCTTTCAGCAAAAATATGGCAATATCGCAAAATGATCAAGTATGAAACATAGAATGGACCTGCTATCCCCGTTTAAATAAGAAAATCTAATTTCAGTAGGCCTTTAAGTCTTTGTTGCTTAGAATATGTTCCCGTAGTGTCCAAATAACTCAAAATTAAGTCTTTGTTACTTGTAATATGTTCCCATACTAAAGTGTTACCAGATAAATATATTGCACTTTTGCATATGTGTCCACGTTTATGGATGTACCCTATTTTTCAGATTATAAATCGCAGTTTTTTTTCCTAGTTTGGTGCAACATATACTCCGGAGCGACTTATGTGTGAAAATATTAACACATTACCGTAAAATATTAAATAATATTATTTATCTCATTCGCGGAAGAGACGAAGAAAATGTCAGCAATCGTCACACACACGTCAACCTATAAGAATTCGGCGGGGGAGGGTCATGGCAGAGGTGCATTGTGGGTCATGGGATGCTAATTGCTATATGCTATATGCTACTGCCGCAGCTATTAAAATGGATCATTTCATCGTTGGCGGAAACTTATAAAAACTGAGAAGGGCTGAACCAAAATGGCACCGAAAAGGAAATCATGTACTGCAGATTACAAGCTGGACATAGTGAAATATGCAGCAGAAAACGACAAGAGGAAGCGGCGCATACCTTTGGAGTTGGCAGAGTTGTTTAGAAACGACATCGAGGAAGAAGATTTCATGGGATTTATCGATTAGGAGTGACAGATTGTTTGGTAAACGTATAGCATGTTCTATATGTTATAGTTATTTGAATGACTCTTACCATAATATGTTACGTTAACATACCAGGCACCTTCTCAGTTGTTATTTAAGCGTCATATAACGTACACTTATTCAGCCTGTTGTTCACTATTCTTTATTTATTTTAAATTGCCTTTCAAATGTCTATTCTTGGTGTTGGATTTTATCAAATAAATTTCCCCCAAAAATGTGACTTATACTCCAGTGCGACTTATGTATGTTTGTTTCCTTCTTTATTATGCATTTTCGGCCGGTGCGACGTATATATTCCGGAGCGATTTATAATCCGAAAAATCGATATGTTATATTGTCTTTATAATACAGCGAGGTATTCCGTTTTTGGGGGGAGAATTAAGGGAATTATTATGATGCGTTCAATAGTCTTATGGCCTGAGGGATAAACTGTTACAGATTAATTGGAAGCAGAAAAATGGAAAAATTTAGGCAAAGAAAAATCAAATATGGAAACTAAAAAAAAAATATATCTAACTAAAGCAGTGGTTGTCAAACTTTTTTCACCAAGTACCACCTCAAAAACACTTGGCTCTCCAACTACCACCGTGATGACCAATACTAAAATGCTGTAGTGTAGCAAGTAACGTTGTACCCATACCAATATTAACATGTACGCTTCTGTTCAAATGTAATAATCACTTATTCTTCTGTTGTTTGATACTTTACATTAGTTTGTTCTCTTGTTTTGAATGCAACGCAACCGCAATATAAGCTACTGCAAATGTTATTCCGACAAAGTCCCTGGACAAGTCACCACCTCATCGCAGGCCCAACACAGACGCACAACATTCACACTAATATTCCCCAAAAATGTGCTAGTAAAAATGTAGGTTTGAGGGTAGGATCTGTTTTATAGGCCTACTGAAATGAGATTTTCTTATTTAAACGGGGATAGCAGGTCCATTCTATGTGTCATACTTGATCATTTCGCGATATTGCCATATTTTTGCTGAAAGGATTTAGTAGAGAACATCGACGATAAAGTTCGCAACTTTTGGTGCTGATAAAAAAGCCTTGTCTTTACCGGAAGTCGCAGACGATGACGTCACAAGGGTGAGGGCTCCTCACGTCCTCACATTGTTTTTAATGGGAGCCTCCAGCAGCAAGAGCTATTCGGACCGAGAAAATGACAATTTCCCCATTAATTTGAGCGAGGATGAAAGATTCGTGGATGATGATAATGATAGCGAAGGACTAGGAAAAAAAGAATAATAATAAAATAAAATAAAAAGCGACGGCTCCAGGCGGCGGCAGTGTGAGCGTATCAGATGTAATTAGACACATTTACTAGGATAATTCTGGAAAATCCCTTATCTGCTTATTGTTTTAATAGTGTTTTAGTGAGATTGTAAAGACATACCTCGAGGTCGGATGGCTGCGGTGAACACGCAGTGTCTCAGAGCTGCCTTTTAAACAGCTACTGCAGGAGGACGAATAGTCCAATGATGTCTCCGGTAAAACATACATTACAATTTTCCCATCCAAGAACATGCTAGTTGACGTAGAGAAACATGTTCGCTTGACCGCTCTGTGTTAAAAACAAAGAAACACCGGTGCTAAAGACAGCTGCAATCCACCGCTTTCCACCAACAGCATTCTTCTTTATAGTCTCCATTATTAATTGAACAAAATGCAAAATATTCAACAACACAGATGTCCAAATTACTGTGTAATTATGCAATGATAAGAGACGACTTTTAGCCGTAACTGGTGCTGAGCTAATATTTCCTGACAGTCCGTGACGTCACGCGCACGCGTCATCATTTCGCGACGTTTTCATCAGGATACCTCGCGGGAAATTTAAAATTGCAATTTAGTAAACTAAAAAGGTCGTATTGGCATGTTTTGCAATGTTAATATTTCATCATTGATATATAAACTATCAGACTGCGTGGTCGCTAGTAGTGGGTTTCAGTATGACTTTAAACACACAAATTAAAGGAAATATCGCCACACTTTGATAGTCCTTTCCCAACACGACCGCCACCCTCAAGGGCCAGGGGCCTTTTAATTGGCACACTTCCGAACTGTAATTTTTTTTTAATTGCTCGGAGACACTTAAAAGAAATCATTGCACATGTAATAATATCTTTAATTGTGCGTCGCGCTCCAGGGACGCCACAAAAGCCTCGGATCAATGGAAGGAAAGCTGGTAGGGATTAATTTTTTTTTTTTTTTCCCTTTCCTTTTCTGGAGGTAATGACAGGGAGGCAAAGCTTGGCTGGTGACATGGAAGGCACAACTTGCCATTCCTATTGTCTCTGCGCCACCTAATTGGGCCAAATGCAGTTAGCCCCCCCCCCCCGCACCCCCTCCAAGGCAGAGGCTGTCGAGGTGGTGATTAATGAAGCCTCCAGTCATGTAACCTGATAAAAAGAAAAGAAAGACATGGGAGGGTGAGGGGAGGGGGATCAGCCTGCTGTTTTTCCTGTTGTTTTTCGTTTTCCTCAAAAACGATACGGTCCAACCGTCCAACCAACGGGCGCAAAAACATTTAGATGCAGTAGAAAATCTCAAAGACATTGATTTATTTAAGGGTGAATTATTACCATCAACATTGATTATTTCAAACAATGGACAGTAGCAGCGATCAAACAGGTTTATCTGTTGTTTTTTCCCCTAGCATTCTGCTTTCTCGTCAAACACACCATCAGCAGCCTGTCCATTATTAAATGAATACATCTCCACCGTTTAGATCATGGGCGTCAAAAGTGCGGCCATGGTTGGATTAAAATAATATTTGTGAAATATTTCTTCAAACCTATTATGATTAAAATTCCCCAAAAAATATTCTGGCAAATCTAGAAAATCTGTAAAATCAAATTTAAATCTTATTTCAAAGTCTTTTGAATTTCTTTTAACATTTTTGTTCTTGAAAATCTAAAAGAAATATTTATTTGTCTTTGTTAGAAATATAGCTTGGTCCAATTTGTTATATATTCTAACAAAGTGTAGATTGGATTTTAATCCATTTAAAACATGTCATCAAAATTCTAAAACTAATCTTAATCAGGAAAAATTACTAATGATGTTCCATAAATTATTTTTTTAATTTTTGCAAAAAGATTCGAATTAGCTAGTTTTTTGCCTCATTTTTTTCGGTTGAATTTTGAATTTTAAAGAGTTGAAATTGAAGATAAACTATGTTTCAAAATTAAATTAAATTTTTTTTCACGTTTTCTCCTCTTTTAAACCGTTCAATTAAGTGTTTTTTTCATCATTTATTCTCTACAAAAAACCTGCCGTAAAGGTTTAGATCATGGGCGTCAAAAGTGCGGCCAGGTTTTATCCGGCCCGCCGAATGAGTTTTGCGAAGTAAAAAAATGAGCCGAGATTTTTGAATGAAAGAAAGCGCTCTTCTAAATGTGTCCACGAAATGTCACAATAATCTATGTAGATCAGGGGTAGGGAACCAAGGGCTCTAGAGCCAGATGTGGCTCTTTTGATGACTGCATCTGGCTCTCAGATAAATCTTAGCTGACATTGCTTAACACGATAAGTAATGAATAATTCCGCTGGTAATTACAGTGTTAAAAATGACGTTCAAATTATATAACATTGTCATTCATTTTAATCCAACCATCCATTTTCTATCCCGCCTGTTCAAGAAGTTTGTCAGGCTTGCCCCTGACAGTTTGTCTATGTTTTAGTTTTTTCCTCTGCATTTGTCTGTTTCCTGTGTTTATTATTTCCTGTCTTTTAGTTCCTGTCAAGTGCTCTTAATTTGTCAGCTTCCTGTCTTGTTCCCGGAGTGCTGTGTTCCTTCTCAGTGTGTTTAGTATTTCCTGTCCTTAGTTCCTGTCTAGTGTTGTTGTTTTGTCAGCTTCCTGTCTTGTTCCCTGAGTGCCATGTTCCCCTTCAGCTGCGGCTGATTGGCATCTGGCCACACCTGTTGCCAATCAGCCGGCTCCTATTTGTACCTCCTTTGTCTTGTGTCAGTTGCTGGATTATTGTATTGTCATTTGTATTGTCGTTGCCTCATGTCGCTCTTGTTGTGCTACCTGTCGTTTTGTTACAGCTATTACCTGTCATGCTACATCTTGTCCCGGTCGCCGTAGCGGTAAGCTGATTTGTTAGCCATAGCTATTTCCAGTTTTTCTGTTTGTGATCCTTTAGCTTCCATGCTAAAGTTCATTTTTGTTTCTTGTTAGCTTCTATGCTAAAGGCCTTTTGTTTTTTATCCGCCCACATGCGCGCTTTTGGTTTGAACCCTTTGTTTGGTTTTGTCTTAGTATTTATATTAAAATCATGTTTGCTTACTCCATGCCTGCATCCATCTCTGCATCTTGGGGTTAGACAGCAAATAACCCTGACAAAGTTGCAATAATGGGAAGAAGTATTATATTCATTATTGGTTAGCTTTAGAATAACAATGTTATTAAAAAGAATAGGAGACTTGTTATACTCTAAAAATGTTGGTCTTACTTAAAAATGCACGCATTTAGTTGTATTCAGTGTTAAAAAATATTATGTGGCTCTCACGGTAATACATTTTGAAATATTTGGCTTTCATGGCTCTCTCAGCCAAAAAGGTTCATGACCCCTGATGTAGATGAAGCTATGTAAAAAAAAACAAAAAAAAAACACGTTAGTCCACCAGTTGAGGAAAATGAGCATACTACATAAATAACATCCTTTTTTTTTATTTTGATGGATACAAAATGAACATCAATGAGTTGACTGATGAACATTATCACATCATTTCTTGAGAAAGTATAAAAAAACGACAAATAAAGATAGAATACTCTTACCCGCAACATGTACCGTATTTTTCGGACTATAAGTCGCAGTTTTTTTCATAGTTTGGCCGGGGGTGCGACTTATACTCAGGAGCGACTTATGTGTAAAATTATTAACACACTACCGTAAAATATCAAATAATATTATTTAGCTCATTCACCTAAGAGACTAGACTTATAAGATTTCATGGGATTTAGCGATTAAGAGTGACAGATTGTTTGGTAAACGTTTAGCATGTTCTATATGTTATAGTTATTTGAATGATTCTTTCCATAATATGTTACGATAACATACCAGGCACTTGAGATGCGCGGATAGGCAATTTTATCATCCGCAACCGAATCACCAAAGTCGCCATCCACCCGCTGTCCACCCGAACCAACATTTTATCAGAACCGCAACCGCCCGTTGAAATACATCAGAGGTCGGCCACCTTTACCACTCCAAGAGCTATTTAGACCCGTTTCACAGAGTTTGCTGCTAGCGGGGTGTATAAAATAGTCAGGAAATGTCATGGATGCAAAGGATTCTGGGTGTTTGTTGTGTTGCGTTTATGTTGTGATACTGTGAGGATGTTCTCCCGAAATGTGTTTGTCATTCTTGTTTGGTGTGGCTTCACAGCTTGGCGCATATTACTAAGAGTGTTAAAGAGGGGCGGCGTGGCGCAGTGGGAGAGTGGCCGTGCGCAACCCGAGGGTCACTGGTTCAAATCCCACCTAGAACCAACCTCGTCACGTCCGTTGTGTCCTGAGCAAGACACTTCACCCTTGCTCCTGATGGGTGCTGGTTGGCGCCTTGCATGGCAGCTCCCTCCATCAGTGTGTGAATGTGTGTGTGAATGGGTAAATGTGGAAGTAGTGTCAAAGCGCTTTGAGTACCTTGAAGGTAGAAAAGCGCTATACAAGTACAACCCATTTCTTTTATTTATTTATTTAAAATTGTTTATATCACAACCATTAGTGTACTCTATTTCACCCAGTATGCCTTGCAGTCGTGTGCGTGTGTCTGACAGACAACATTTTGCCGGACTGACAAGCAGATCGTACATGCTGGAGAAGGCGACAAAGCCAATGACTTCATGGCATGCCCCAATACTTATTAACTGGGTGACTGCCGGCAGTCATTCTAGAGAATGTTAACGTCTTCTATTGTTTTCTTCGCTTTGTTTATCTTCAATTTCGACTCTTTAAAATTCAAAATTCAACCCCAAAAAATGAAGGGATAAACTAGCTAATTCGAATCTTTTTGAAAAAATAAAAATAAGAATTTATGGAACATCATTAGCAATTTTTTCTGATTAAAATTAATTTTAGAATTTTGATAACATGTTTTAAATAGGTTAAAATCCAATCTGCACTTTGTTAGAATATATAACAAATTGGACCAAGCTATATTTCTAACAAAGACAAATCATTATTTCTTCTATATTTTCCAGAACAAATTTTTGTAAAAGAAATTCAAAAACTTTGAAATAAGATTTAAATTTGATTCTACGGATTTGATAGATTTGCCAGGAATAATTTTTTTGAACTTTAATCATAATAAGTTTGAAGAAATATTTCACAAATATTCAGGAGCTAAAATGAAGAATTAAATTAAAAAGTATTTATTATTCTTTACAATAACAAAATAAATGTACTTGAACATTGATTTAAATGGTCAGGAAATAAGAGGAAGGAATTTAAAAGGTAAAAATGTATATGTTTAAAAATCCTAAAATCATTTTTAAGTTGTATTTTTTCTATAAAATTGTCTTTCTGAAAGTTATAAGAAGCAAAGTAAAAAAATAAATGAATTTATTTAAATAAGTAAAGACCAAGTCTTTAAAATATTTTCTTGGATTTTCAAATTCTATTTGAGTTTTGTCTTTCTTAGAATTAAAAATGTCGAGCAAAGCGAGACCAGCTTGCTAGTAAATAAATACAATTGAAAAAAATAGAGGCAGCTCACTGGTAAGTGTTGCTATTCGAGCTATTTTTAGAACAGGCCAGCGGGGGACTCATCTGGTCCTTACGGGCTACCTGGTGAACCCTGAACTAGATCCACTCGACGTCCACTGCACCGGTCGCCCAGGGAGTGGCCCCCACATCTGTGGTGCCCTCCAAGGTTTCTCATTGCTATCCCATTGGGTTGAGTTTTTTTTCTTGCTCTGATATGGGATCTGAGCTGAGGATGTCATTGTGGCTTGTGCAGACCTTTGAGACAATTGTGATTTAGGGCTATATAAGTAAACTTTGATTGATTATGAGACAAAAAGTAAACTAAAGTTAAAAAACTCCATATTCTCAGCTCTGCAGCAACCAGTTGATGATTAGGTGCTATATAAATACACTTCGATTGATTAATTGAATATAAAAATGTATTTTACTAAAAAAAAAAACATATTTATTGACACACACAAAAGTACCAAACATTGGGAGCGTTTAGTAACGGATGGAGCACCGGTATCGATTAAGAATGTGTATTATTAGTCTGGGAAGCAAAAAGGTGATAGTACAACAACACTTGAAACAAAAACAGCTTTATTTCCTTGAATTGTTTCCAGAGACATGTGCCAGGGATCAATTAGAGCGACGGAAATAAACCTCTGAGTGTCGTCATGGCCTGTGACTAATTACCTCGTTTAGTCGCGCTCCAACACTTTCCTTTGTCTTCCTTTGGCCTCGCCGAGGACGCAGTCCACTTCGGAACCCATCCGCGGTGACCCGGGCAGACTGACCACAGCGTGACGGTAGGTGGGCGGCGCGAGGGTGTGGGCGGGCAATCAATCCCCAGTAAATATATTAGACGCAATTACGTCCTGCTGGACTTTGCCTAACATGTTTATGGAAGCATTAGGCAAACTCTTCCTTTATCAAGCGCCCCCTGGTCATTAGAACGGGTGACATGTTGTTTTCACAGGAGGATATTGGAAAAAAAAAAAAAAAAAAAAAAAGACCACGAGGGCGGGGGAAGCAATCTAACTGTAAACAGGACAAAGTGTTGTAATTGGCTTTATTTGCTTGAGTTTAAGAAGGACACTAGACTGCATTTCGTACATATTTTCATCCTGCATGCCTATAATTCACGGCTCTGGAGCCGCATCCGGCTCTCTAGCGCCGCCCTAGTGGCTCTCTGGAGCTTTTTCAAAAATATATGAAAAATGGAAATGATGAGGGGGGAAAAAACATATTTTTTGTTTAATTTTGTTTTTTGTTGGAGGACAAACATGACATAAACCTCCCAAATTGCTATAAAGCACATTGTTTGTATTAAAGATGTTTCACTGATTCGAGTATTTGGCGAGCAGCGTTTTGTCCTACTAATTTTGGCGGTCCTTGAACTCACCCTAGTTTGTTTACATGTACAACTTTCTCGGACTTTCTAAGACGTGATTTATGCCACTTCTTTTACCGTCTCATTTTGTCCACCAAACTTATAACGTTGTCCATGAATTAGAGATGCGCGGATAGGCGATTATATCATCCCCAACCGCATCACTAAAGTTGTCATCCACCCGCCACCCCCGAACCAACATTTCATCAAAGCCACACCCACCCGCCCGTTGTTATATATCTATATATCTAATATAGACGATGCAAGGCATTAGTGAGGTTAGAAATTCACCGTTAAAACTGTAATAAATAAAGCACGTTACAAATGTAAATTTGTAACGCTGTTCCTCCACATCGAGAGGAGCCAGATGAGGTGGTTCGGGCATCTGGTCAGGATGCCACCCGAACGCCTCCCTAGGGAGGTGTTTAGGGCACGTCCAACCGGTAGGAGGCCACGGGGAAGACCCAGGACACGTTGGGAAGACTATGTCTCCCGGCTGGCCTGGGAACGCCTCGGGATCCCCCGGGAAGAGCTAGACGAAGTGGCTGGGGAAAGGGAAGTCTGGGTTTCCCTGCTTAGGCTGTTGCACCCGCGACCCGACCTCAGATAAGCGGAGGAAGATGGATGGATGGATGGACATTACAAATGTAAAAATAATAACATGCACAGCATGTGGATCAAACATTTTACCAAATAAAATACCAACAAATGACAAACAAATACCTCGTTGGCTTGAATGCTTCTTTAAGGAGAAAATTGTGATCTTCTGGCTCTTATAGCCCAAACGTTTAAAGTCCTTGTGACACTTCTTAGTTTTTCTCCCTTCTCGTTACATAAAAAAAAAAGTGTACTCATACCCAGAGGTAGCTTCCTTACATCCGTCAACAGACCAAACGAGACACTTCAAAACAAAAGTATGCCCACATACTGTTTCAAAGAGTGCTGCTTGTTTTTCGTATGTGGGTAACAACATTTAACTATTTAGAAATGGTTGATTTCTATAGGCTAGTAAGGTAAAGTGTTGTACCTGACAAGTTTGGGCTACCTGGATTCTGCAGCCTTCATCAGAGGTGTCACGTGATGTTAACGTGACGTCGTCTGTGACGTGATATACGGATTGTACCATCAAGAGTTGTCAGGTACAACACTTTACCTACTAACCTATAAAAATCAACCATTTATAAATACACGTCAGCAGGCTAAATGAACCTCTTCAACATAACATTTAACTATGTATAATGTAGCAGCTGGCTACGGGGTGTTAGCCAATGACTTTGGCTGGGGGGCGGGACTTCCGGGAGAGATAGGGAAGTGACGTTGTCAAAAGGAAGTGAGAGTTTCAGTTGTCCCGGGAAAAGCGTTAGAGACACGAGAGCTGTTGAGTGGTTGTATTACATCTTGTGCAATAAAGACAAGACAAACGAAGAAGTTTTATGAGCCTGCATTCCTGGGATTATTACAATATATATTTCCCAATTGGTTCAACCGCCACCCGCCCGAATCTATTTAAAATCAATTTTTTTGTCATGTCACCCGCCCGACCCGCGGTTTATCCGCCGACTCCACGGTTGTGACCGCAAACCGCGCATCTCTACCATGAATGCACAAAGGTGAGTTTTGTTGGTGTTATTGAGTTGTGTGGAGTGCTAATCAGACATATTTGGTCCCTGCATGACTGCAAGCTAATCGATGCTAACATGCTATTTAGGCTAGCTATATGTACATATTGCATTAATATGCCTCATTTGCAGAGGTGGGTAGAGTAGCCAGAAATTGTACTCAAGTAAGAGTACTGTTACTTTAGAGATTTATTACTCAAGTAAAAGTAAGGAGTAGTCACCCAAATATTTACTGCAGTAAAAGTAAAACGTTTGTTGTGAAAAAACTACTCAAGTACTGAGTAACTGATGAGTAACCTGTTTGTTTAATGATTACAGCAACAAATAATGCACAAAAACATAAAAATAGCAATGAGCAAATTCATAGCCAGGAATATCTCTTAAGCAACTAAAATAACAATATATACTAAATAATAATACATTAAAATAAAAAAAATTAAGGAAAATTGAGCCACAATAACTTAACAGCACCATAGGCTCAGTAGGCATTCATCGATTGATTGTTTGATTGATTGATTGAAACTTGTATTAGTAGATTGCACAGTACAGTACATATTCTGTACAATTGACCACTAAATGGTAACACCCCAATAAGTTTTTCAACGTTAATCAATTACTTAATAAATGACCAAGTCCAGGTGACCTACCTCATATATACATACACACACATATCATATATATATATATATATATATATATATATATATATATATATGATATATATGATATCATATATATATATATATATATATATATGATATGTGTGTGTATGTATATATGAGGTAGGTCACCTGGACTTGGTCATTTATTAAGTAATTGATTAACGTATATATATATATATGATATATATGATATCATATATATATATATATATATATATATATATATATATATATATATATATATATATATATATATATATATATATATATATATATATATATATATATATATATATATATATATATATGATATGTGTGTGTATGTATATATGAGGTAGGTCACCTGGACTTGGTCATTTATTAAGTAATTGATTAACGTTGAAAAACTTATTGGGGTATGTATATATATATATATATATATATATATATATACAGTATATAATTTATAGTTATTTATTTTGCCGTTTTTGTTGACATGTTAAAGGTGTTTTAATGAATATACATGCATGCTTAACACATAGATTCCTATCTTTCATGAAGACAAGAATATAAGTTGGTGTATTTCCTGATTCTGATGACTCGTATTGATTGGAATCAGACAGTTTAGTGCTGATAATGTCCACATTTTCAAATGGAGGAGAAAAAAAGTTCCTCTTTTCTGTCTGATACCACATGAAAGTCGTTGGTTTTTGGCATCTTATTTGTCCAGCTTCCATATTCGTTTTTATACACTTTACAAGAAATACATTGGCGGCAAACTCCGTTGCTTGCTAGCTTGTTTGCGCAGGCTTTCGGAGACTCTTATTTTGTTAGCGCAGGCGCGATGGAGCGGCGCTTTTATTGTGAAGACAGGAACTGTGCGATCAGTCTTTAGGCTTTTGACGGGAAGTACGGTTGAAATAAAAAGTGTCTTTTTTCCTTTACACTTTTGATTGATTGATTGAAACTTTTATTATTAGATTGCACAGTACAGTACATATTCCGTACAATTGACCACTAAATGGTAACACCCCAATAAGTTTTTCAACTTTTTTAGGTCGGATTCGACGTGTGAAGGTCACGTGACCGCCTGGTTTTGTTTGATTGGTCCAACGTCACCAGTGACTGCATTTGATTGGTGAAACGCAAGCATGCGTAGATCCTACTTTGAATGCGTGTCTGACAAAATCAAAACAAACAAAGCGTGCGTTAACAGATCGATTAAAAAAAAGTAGCGAGTAACGAGCTGATTGTAGATCAATGGAGCGGAGTAAAAGTAGCGTTTCTTCTCTATAAATATACTCAAGTAAAAGTATGTTGCATAAAAACTACTCTTAGAAGTACAATTTATCCCAAAAGTTACTCAAGTAGATGTAACGGAGTAAATGTAGCGCGTTACTACCCACCTCTGCTCATTTGTAGCTATATTTGAGCTCATTTAGTTTCCTTTAAGTCCTCATAATTCAATTTATATCTCATGACACTATCTGTATGTAATATGGCTTTTAATTCTTTGCAGCTCCAGACAGATTTGTTTTTGTATTTTTGGTCCAATATGGCTCTTTCAACATTTTGGGTTGCCGACCCCTGCTCTGATTGAATCCCTTTTTTTTTAAGTAGTAATCAATAAGTACTGTAACCCTTATCTGCTCATATAAATGAATGATTATCCCAGCGACAGAAGCGGGATCCTAAATTATCATTCTGTTTATTTACCAGCACTGTGTTGCGTCAGCAGATGAAATATTTTTCTGTTATTTCCGGCCGGTGATTAATGTTTGTTTTTTTTGCGTGTCTTCATTCCGCCGTAAAATTACGTGTGGGCGCTGCGATTCCGTAATGAAATATGCCCAATTACCATAGCGACGTATGAATGATAATTGTGGAACAATGTAATGTCAATAGCTCGCTGATTAATCCCCCCGAAGGCGGCCCAAAACGGGGTGCAAAGTAACTCGGTAAGCGATAAGCAATTTTCATTTGTTCTTAATTACAAAGGGGCCCCCGCTTTGCCGGCAACTTGATGAGTTTTCTAAACCCACTTTGCCAGCCGAGGCTTATGTGTATTTATAAATGCAGCTCTTTTCAGTCTCTCTCTCGCTCGCTTTTTCCTCTTGCTCTGTTCGAGGCATTCATGTTTAATTACTCACGAGAGGGCAGGAGTGCTTACAGTAGCATAAGAGGTGCTTCACAACTCTCTTTATCCCAAAACAACGAGGACCAAGGAGCACTTTACGACAGGCCCGATGATGTGGTGTGCTGTGGAGGTGCAAATTTTTGATTCGAACTGATTCCGATTCAAGGGTGACGATTCGTTTCAGAACCGACTCTTGATTCAACACGATTAGTGACTCAATCCGAGTTGAGTTGAGTTGACTTAGAGTTTCTTTGGAACATGCAAGTGTACAACATGATCAAGGGCGTAGAATTGGGTAGGGACGCTAGGGACATGTCCCTACCAATATCCAGCCGCTACTGTGTAGTCACTATCAATACAAGCGCTGCCCGTAATGTTTAGTCAATGATTATGGCACAGAAAGGGTTAAATGTCGGTCTCTGCTAGAAGTCCCGCCTCTAACATAAATATCGCTTCCTGATTGGTTGCCGCTTTCATGCTAACTTACGTGTGATTGGCTGTCCCCGCTGTCACTCACTGTGGAAAAAACAGTCCCACCTATCCAGACGTTAGCTCCAAATTAGCACTGCATCTCGTCTTTTCCTCCGCTTTTTTTCCAGGTGAAAGTCAATGCTCAGTCCCCTTTACCACTGTTAACCCTCCCCGTAGGTGAAAGTTAACCTTAAACATGTGAATTCAACTACTTTAGTCCGTTTTTTAACATCGTAAAAACATCAGCTGTCTTTTTCTACGGACTGCAACAGTCCGTCGTCATGGATACATGACAACAACTTCCATTCATACCAGTCATACGTGCCTGAGGCGGAGCGATAGCCTACGCTGTGATAAGGCTTTAGAATAGTAGCCGTGCTCAATATTTAAACCACGGTTAACAGCCAATCAGATCGCCCGATTTCACCTTTCCGTTTTATTTGTTGAATTTTTTTAGTTTCATGTAACATATTTACAGTACAAAAGCAGCAATAGAAAGAAGTAGATGAAGGGAAAAATAGTGAGTGATTTAAACACAAGTTGGGGAAAAGATTATTACAGTTCATTTATGTTTATTTACAATGTTGTATTGCATGAATGTCTTTCTGATGTTGTTGATGGACAGTAGGCTATGTTAATTGACAGTATGATGCACAGTTGCACTACAGCCCTACACTAAAGAGTAAAGATGAGAACTCTTCCAAGTTGTCTCCTTTGCTTTCATTTTAGTTACTTTACCCTATAACATCTGCATGACGTGAAATTATGATTGCTAATGTAAAAAAAAAAAAAGGAAACTTTCAGAGTGCTGCCTTGGAGCACTTTTGTGTCCCCACCAATCTCAAAATCAAACCTAGTCCCTTGAACATGATACATCACAATTTCCAGTTTCTCTTTTCAAAATGTTCGAAAAGGTGCAGGAAGAAGCAGAGCTTATTTAATCTCACCCCTTTTCTTTTACAAAACAGTTGCTAAAACTTTTGTTCATTTTCTGTTCTCAATTTATTCACAAAATACTCAGTAAGCAACCGGAATGAGAATCAGCACCTCCAAGTCCGAGTCCATGGTTCTCGCCCAGAAAAGGGTGGAGTGCCATCTCCTGGTTGGAGAGGAGACCCTGCCCCAAGTGGAGGAGTTCAAGTACCTAGGAGTCTTGTTCACGAGTGAGGGAAAAGTGGTTAGTGAGATCGACAGGCGGATCGTTTCGGTGTCTTCAGTAATGCGGACGCTGTATCGATCCGTTGTGGTGACGAAGGAGCTGAGCCGGAAGGCAAAGCTCTCAATTTACCCGTCCTCACCCATGGTCATGAGCTTTAGGTCATGACCGAAAGGACAAGATCACGGGTACAAACGGCCGAAATGAGTTTCCTCCGCCGTGTGGCGGGGCTCTCCCTTAGAGATAGGGTGAGAAGCTCTGTCATCCGGGAGGAGCTCAAAGTAAAGCCGCTGCTCCTCTATCTGGTCAGGATGCCACCCAAACGCCTCCCTACGGAGGTGTTTAGGGCACGTCCAACCGGTAAGAGGCCACGGGGAAGATCCAGGACATGTTGGGAAGACTATGTCTCCAGGCTGGCTTGGGAATGCCTCGGGATCCCCCAGGAAGAGCTGGACGAAGTGGCTGGGGAGAGGTAAGTCTGAGCTTCCCTGCTTAGACTGCTGCCCCTGCGACCCCACCTCGGATAAGCGGAAGAAGATGGATGGATGGATACTCGGTTTCACATTAAAAATAAATTGATAAAAATTAATTGATGAAGTAAGTTGTATTTCATAAAATGAACTAAGTAAGATTATTTTGAGAATGAACGAATGGATGGATGAAATAAATTCAGAATGTTTATCACAGTTCTTTTTCCTTGTACTTTTTAAACACTTTAAGTTTGAAGAGTTTCTTGAAGTTTGACTTTACCACAATGTACTATTTGGAAAAGCAATTATGATGAAATGTTTTCTACACAAGTTACAGGTTAAAAAAAAGCTCCTTCCAGTTGTAAAAAGAAGGCCTAAAAAGTATTTAAAAAATTGATTGTTACCAAGAAAAAAAACACAATTTGGGTGTACATTTTATTTTTGTGCACCCTTAGTGTAGTGTCCATACATGTTGTATTATTTTTTTTGTTTTTCTGCACCTGCGGTTCCCACACAAGGCTGCAACATTGTTTGTCAACACTGCCTGCTCTCATTTTCTCGCACATTTGACCTTCTGATGTTCTGTGTACCCACACTCTATCCTCCTGTCTAGGCCTGCTGTGTGTGTGTGTGTGTATGTATGTATGTGTGTGTGTGTGTGTGTGTGTGTTTACACAGAACATCAATATCCACACTTCTATTAGCCCCGGGTCCAGTGGACGCAGACATCTTATATGTAATAGAAATGTGTAAGGGGGGTGTATGGTGTGTGGTCATTAAATATGTATTTTGGTGTATTTGTTCTACACAGAAAATGAGCCAAAGTCAGTGAGTCTCAGTTCGACAAATACATTAATTGTATCATTTTTCTTTTAATAAAACATTAAAACTGGTCCCACAGACCCGACCACCACACAAGGGTTAAAAGACTGACACTTTGTCTGAACATTCACGCAAAAAAAGTGTCTTCATCAGAGACCAAGACAAACGAAACCTGAAAGAAAATGTACATTTTAAACAGAACAGGATGGAATGTAAACATTTTGGTGCAGGGGCGTAATAGGCGACAATGAACCCTCCAGTTCTGAGCTGCGGTTGTTTTATCACCCAAAATGTGTTTGAAGTGGGAAAAAAAACACACTTTCTTTAATCCATTCAAAATAAATTTACTTCTCTGGGATTAAAAAAAAAAAAAAAAAAAAAGCCAGTAACAATAGCAAAGCCGCTCCAAACAAACAAAGACAGGGTTGTTGAGGCGTCTGGCTTATAAAAGGTAAGCCCCCCCTCTGTGAGTCATTGCTTTTATTTTCCATTAGCCCAAATGTTTTATTATTGTTTATCTATTCAGCTCCTGAGTATAAAAAAAGCATGCTTTTCTTTGTAGGATTACAGAGTTGGAAAGGTTGTGTGGTGGTTCACGGGTGTAATCCACAGAATTCGAAACAGAAGTTTTCAGAAGAAGGGATTTTTTACTTCTCTGCGTCAAAAGTATACAGTATTTGATAAAGAGGTTGTTTGTTTTTAAATGTTAGAGAGGAAAACGGTTATGTGTAGGATGTTTGACATTGAAATACTTTAAAGCAGTGGTCCCCAACCTTTTTGTATCCACGGACCGGTCAACGCTTAATAATTTGTCCCGCAGCCCGGGGGAAATCCTTTATTTTTTTATTTTTTTTTCTTTGTCATGAAGAAAAAGGGACATTTTTGTGGTTGGTGCACTAATTGTAAGTGTATATTGTGTTTTTTATGTTGATTTAATACAAAAAAAAAAAATATATATATATAAAAAATATAATTAAAAAAAAATCCCCTGATGATTGAGGGAACTCCTCATGAAACAGTTCTGTAGAGATGAAGTAGTCTTGTGTTTTTTCCCACACACATTATATATATATATATATATATATATATATATATATATATATATATATATATATATATATATATATATATTATTATTTTTGTAATAAAAATGAATAAAAAATTCTTCTGCGGCCCGGTGGTTGGGGACCACTGCTTTAAAGGAACTTCTTCAAGAGTGGAATTCAAAGATAGTCTTTATGACAGGAGTGCTATCACATACAGCAGGGGTGTCCTAACTGTTTAACCGCATTGGACTTAAAAAATTTGGCAGTGGGCTGTAAGCGGACTGCTTGCAAAGTTGCTTCATATGTACAGTCGTGGTCAAAAGTTTACATACACTTGTAAAGAACCTAATGTCATGGATGTCTTGAGTTTCCAATAATTTCTACAACTCTTATTTGTTTGTGATTGGAGCAAATACCTTCATGAAGTTTGGTTCTTTGATGAATTTATTATGGGTCTACTGAAAATGTGACCAAATCTGCTGGGTCAAAAGTATACATGCAGCAATGTTAATATTTGCTTACATGTCCCTTGGCAAGTTTCACTGCAATAAGGCGCTTTTGGTAGCCATCCACAAGCTTCTGGCTGAATTTTTGACCACTCCTCTTGACAACATTGGTGCAGTTCAGCTAAATTTGTTGGTTTTCTGACATGGACTTGTTTCTTCAGCATTGTCCACACGTTTAAGTCAGGACTTTGGGAAGGCCATTCTAAAATCTTAATTTTAGTCTGATTTAGCCATTCCTTTACCATTTTTGATGTGTTTGGGGTCATTGTCCTGTTGGAACACCCAACTGCGCCTAAGAGCCAACCTCCAGGGTGATGATTTTAGATTTGTCCTCAAGAATTAGGAGGTAATCCTCCTTTTCCATCGTCCAATTCAATCTCTGTAAAGCACCAGTTCCATTGGCAACAAAACAGGTCCATAGCATATTATTCCCACCACCTTGCTTGAAAGTAGGGTTGGTGTTCCTGGGATTAAAGGCCTCACCTTTTCTCCTCCAAACATATTGCTGGGTATTGTGGCCAAACAGTTCAAATTTTGTTTTATCTGACCACAAAGCTTTCCTTTTAGAAGGTCTTATCTTTGTCCATGTGATGTATACTCTAATGCAGGGGTCACCAACGCGGTGCCCGCGGGCACCAGGTAGCCCGTAAGGACCAGATGAGTCGCCCGCTGGCCTGTTCTAAATATAGCTCAAATAGCAGCACTTACCAGTGAGCTGCCTCTATTTAAAAAAAGAAAAAATATTTATTTACTAGCAAGCTGGTAAATATTTTAAAGACTTGGTCTTCACTTATTTAAATAAATTATTCTATTTTTTTTACTTTACTTCTTATAACTTTCAGAAAGACATTTTTAGAGAAAAAATACAACCATAAAAATGATTTTAGGATTTTTAAACACATACCCTTTTACCTTTTATATTCCTTCCTCTTCTTCCCTGACAATTTAAATCAATGTTCAAGTATTTTTTTTTTCATAAAGAATAATAAATACATTTTAATTAAATTCTTTATTTTAGCTTCTGTTTTTTCGACGAAGAATATTTGTGAAATATTTATTCAAACTATTATGATTACAATTCCAAAAAATTATTCTGGCAAATCTAGAAAATCTTAAGAATCAAAATTAAATCTTATTTTAAAGTCTTTTGAATTTCTTTTCAAATTTTGGTTCTGGAAAAGCTAGAAGAAATAATGATTCGTCTTTGTTAGAAATATAGCTTGGTCCAATTAGTTATATATTCTAACAAAGTGCAGATTGGATTTTAACCTATTTAAAACATGTCATGAAAATTCTAAAATTAATCTTAATCAGGAAAAATTGCTAATGATGTTCGATAAATTCTTTTTAAATTTTTTTTCTAAAAGACTCAAATTAGCTAGTTTTTCTCTTCATTTTTTTCGGTTGAATTTTGAATTTTAAAGAGTCGAAATTGAAGATAAACTATGTTTCAAAATAAAATTTTCATTTCTTTCGTGTTTTCTCCTCTTTTAAACCGTTCAATTAATTGTTTTTTTTTCATTTATTGTCTGCAAAAAACCTTCCGTAAAATGAAAAAAAATGTATGACTTATATATATATATATATATATATATATATATATATATATATAATATATATATATATAATATTTATTTATTTATTTATTAAAGGTAAAATGAGCAAATTGGCTATTTCTGGCAATTTATTTAAGTGTGTATCAAACTGGTGGCCCTTCACATTAATCAGTACCCAAGAAGTAGCTCTTGGTTTCAAAAAGATTGGTGACCCCTGCTCTACTGTATACTTTGGACCCAGCAGATTTCGGTCACATTTTCATCAGACCCATAATAAATTCATAAAAGAACCAAACTTCATAAATGTTTTTTTGTGACCAACAAGTACGGTATGTGCTCTAATCACTCTATCCCAAAAACATAAGAGTTGTACAAATTATTGGAAACTCAAGACGGTCATGACATTATTTCCTTCAAAAGTGTATGTAAACTTTTGACCACAACTGTGTTGTGTGCATGTGTATATATATATATATATATATATAGCTGTAAAAATGGGCTTTAGAGTATGTGTTCTTGGTCCTTTTTTAAGAACGCTAAAATAAAAACTGTCTACAATGCTAAAAACATTATGGACCACATCACAAAACTAAATGGAATTTTTGCTTTTTTTTTAATTTTTTCGCTAAATGAGTCACCCCCCAAAAAAAGCATGGGCGTTAGAATATTAACTATGAACGACAAAACACTGATTATTAACAACACATGAACATCGGTCCTCTTTTACTTCCCAGACCGAGAAAAATGCCACAAACGAGGTAAAATATGAACAAATAGGGATAAAAACATACAATCTGATATGATATCACTTTTTTGCAGAACTTGGTTGTAAAAATCTGCTTCCGTGTTTCAGGCTGGCCCTCTGTAAACAAACCGCGCCCACACTCCCTGGTACCTCGTCGGAGTTGCTGTGACATAGATTACCATAACAACCCGTATGTCACTCAAACGCGCATATTCCAACCATTGAAATACTTTCTGTAGTTCAAGACTTGCGGTTATTTGAAAATAGCGGCTTCAGTTTCGATGTTAAAGTTCTGAAAAAAAAAATATATATATTTGGAAATGTGGGCCAAAAATTTGTCCAGGTCTGCCTTACTCTATCCAAAATGAACCGAACCGAGACCTCAAATGGAAGTACATACCAAACAGTGATTATGGTTACTTGTAAACCCCTGTCGTCAATACAAGTCATTGTGAAATATACCACAATAAGGCCTAACTGAAACCATCCGGAGTATTCCTTTGGGGTTTTCAATCAATCAATCAATCAATCAATCAATGTTTATTTATATAGCCCTAAATCACAAATGTCTCAAAGGACTGTACAAACCACTACAACTACAACATCCTTGGAAGAACCCACATATGGGCAAGGAAAACTCACACCCAGTGAGCAAGGAGAATTCACACCCAGTGGGACGCCAGTGACAATGATGTCTATGAGAAACCTTGGAGAGGACCTCAAATGTGGGCAACCCCCCCCCCCTCTAGGGGACCGAAAGCAATGGATGTCGAGCGGGTCCAACATGATACTGTGAAAGTTCAATCCATAGTGGCTCCAACACAGCCGCGAGAGTTCAGTTCAAATCGGATCCAAGACAGCAGTGAGAGTCCCGTCCACAGGAAACCATCCCAAGCGGCGTCGGATCAGCAGCATAGAGATGTCCCCAACCAATACACAGGCGTGCGGTCCATCCTGTGTCTCGACTCTGGACAGCCAGTACTTCATCCATGGTCATCGGACCGGACCCCTCCACAAGGGAGGGGGAGACAGAGGAGAAAAAGAAAAGAAGCGGCAGATCAACTGGTCTAAAAAAGAGGTCTATTTAAAGGCTAGACTATGCAAATTAGTTTTAAGGTGAGACTTAAATGCTTCTACTGAGGTAGCATCTCGAAGTGTTACGGGGAGGGCATTCCATAGTACTGGAGCCCGAACGGAAAACGCTCTATAGCCCGCAGACTTTTTTTGGGCTTTAGGAATCACTAATAAGCCGGAGTCTTTTGAACGCAGATTTCTTGCCGGGACATATGGTACAATGCTATCGGCAAGATAGGATGGAGCTAGACCGTGTAGTATTTTATACGTAAGTATTAAAACCTTAAAGTCACATCTTAAGTGCACAGGAAGCCAGTGCAGGTGAGCCAGTACAGGCGTAATATGATCAAACTTTCTTGTTGTCAGACAGCTTCAACTCACATTTACACATCGAGCTCAAAATCGTTCCAAACAGGCACCTTTTTGAGAAAGCCCCCCCGCAGAACCGGGTAGGGAACATTTAAATGAAATCAGCAGACCTGCCTCTCCTGACAGCCAATGTGATGACACGCCTTCAGATCCCATTTAGCTCGGCTTTAAAAGACGGTGAAATGTAAATGACGGGACGCACGGAGGCTCGAATGGGAAGCGTGATTCTACACGAGTTAAAGACGGGGAGACTATAGAAAGTGTGATACACCGAGGGAGAGTTTCAGGCGAATCTTTATTGGGCAGCGGACACACGGTGCCACTTGCATTAGAGAGAGTGTTGCATCAAAGCGGACACTTCTGGCAATGAACCCCAGGCTTTTTTTTTTTTTTTTTAACCTAAAGAGTAACAAATAAGCTTTTGAGCTGTTAACTAAAGTCATGAAATTTAAATAATCTAGCTATTTTCTTGCAATATTCAACAAAAAAAATTTGCTGTGAACAATTGAGTACACTGAACACGAAGTACATACAGAGATGTCCGATAATGGCTTTTTTGCCAATATCATATATTCCTATATTGTCCAACTCTTAATTACAGATGCCGATACATACGATCGTGGAATTAACACATTATTATTCTTAATTTTGTTGTGATGCCCCACTGGATGCAAAATAACAAAAATTATGGAAAAAAAATGCCAACATGGCACTGCCATATTTATTATTGA
>NC_084613.1:73822608-73990108 GCF_033978795.1 Nerophis ophidion
CCCTCTACCCCTTGCAATTTTTTCCACGCACGCACACACGCTGAACGCCACACATCAGACTTGACAAAGAAAGCCATTTTCAAAGTTTACTTGCGGCAAACTCATTCCGTGCGCGATTGAATAGTACCTGTGCGCCACCAGCCCAGTCACACATGGCCGACCCATGCTGTTCGCTCTCCGCGCTCTCTCTGCTCTCTGCCGATTGCACGTCGGACGCAATGCAATTTACATGTCTCGCCAACGCAGGCGCTTGTATGGTTCAGCTCACAGGGGCCAGCATTTAGATCGCTTTTAGAGCGAACGGGCTGGATGCGGCTCGCTCGTTGGTGTAATAGCAGTGCGGGTGAGAGCGAGCTGCCATATCGGCTGAATGCCTGCTTCCCGTTTTGCAGGAGCAGCTTCACAGATTGACGACGTACAATAGAAGTGTTGTTTATTTTTTTTACTTCACACTGCCCGGGGTAATTGACCGCGACAGAAAAGTCAAAAGTGCCTCCAAAGTAAGTTTGGCTGTTTTACGCAAGTTCCTGTATCATGTCAATCAATCAATCAATGTTTGTTTATATAGCCCTAAATCACAAATGTCTCAAAGGACTGTACAAACCACTACGGCTACGACATCCTCGGAAGAACCCACAAAAGGGCAAGGAAAACTCACACCCAGTGGGCAGGCACAATTCACATCCAGTGGGACGCCAGTGACAATGTTGACTATGAGAAACCTTGGAGAGCACCTCAGAAGTGGGCAACCCCCCCTTCTAGGGGACCGAAAGCAATGGATGTCGAGCCGGTCTAACATGATACTGTGAAAGTTCGATCCATAGTGGCTCCAACACAGCCGCGAGAGTTCAGTTCAAAGCGGATCCAAGAACGCAGCGAGAGTCCCGTCCACAGGAAACCATCTCAAGCGGAGGCGGATCAGCAGCGTAGAGATGTCCCCAACCGATACAGGCGAGCGGTCCATCCTGGGTCCCGACGAACGGTCCATCATGGGTCTCGACTCTGGACAGCCAGTACTTCATCCATGGTCATCGGACCGGACCCCCTCCACAAGGGAGGGGGGGGACATAGGAGAAAAAGAAAAGAAGCGGCAGATCAACTGGTCAAGAAAGGAGATCTATTTAAAGGCTAGAGTATACAGATGAGTTTTAAGGTGAGACTTAAATGCTTGTACTGAGGTAGCATCTCAAACTGTTACCGGGAGGGCATTCCAGAGTACTGGAGCCCGAACGGAAAATGCTCTATAGCCCGCAGACTTGTTTTGGTCTTTAGGAATCACTAAAGCCAGAGGCTGTTCACCTTGTAGACCTGCTGCGGATATGGGTACGGGCTGTCAACAAAAATTGGCAGCTTCGTCGCCAGAATATAGCATATTACAGTAAATATGGTTTAACAGTGGTATGCCAGTGTTTTTACGATAAAATTCTTGCAACTGAGCTACCAGTTTTTTCGCGTAAAATCTACTGTCATTTTTTAATTGTAAAATTTGATTAAAAATGGCTTGGCTAACACTTTAGTATGGGGAACATATTCACCATTAAGTCATTGCTTATTAACATGCAAATTAGTAACATATTGACTCTTGCTTAGTCATTATTAAAGGCCTACTAAAACCCACTATTACCGACCACGCAGTCTGATAGTTTATATATCAATGATGAAATATTAACATTGCAACACATACCAATACGGCCTTTTTAGTTTACTAAATTAAAATTTTTAATTTCCCGCGGAGTTTCTTGTTGCAAACGTCGCAGAATGATGACGCGTGCGTGTGACTGTAGAGGACATAATAGTGCAGTACCAAAGTCGTCTCTTTTCATCGCGCAATTAAACAGTATTCTGGACATCTGTGTTGCTGTATGTTTTGCAATTTGTTCAATTAATAATGGAGAAGTCAAAGTAGAAAGATGGAGGTGGGAAGCTTTAGCCTTTAGCCACACAAACACACTGTGATTCCTTGTTTAAAATTCCCGGAGGTGGAGATTTACGATGGATCAGAGCAGTCAAGCCAACATGGATCCCGACCACTTGTCAACCAGCAGGTTTCGGTGAGAAAATTGTGGTAAAAAGTCGCCACTTACCAGAGATCAGCTGAGCTTGTTGCGGTCCATGCAGCTGCCGTCGACTTCCCTCAGAGACTGGCGTCAAGACACCCGTGGACACACCCCTCTATCAGGTACTATTTAATCTCACTAAAACACTAGCAACACAATAGATAGATAAGGGATTTCCCAGAATCATCCTAGTAAATGTGTCTTTTTTTTTCAAACCTTTTTATTAGCGACCAAAAGTTGCAAACTTTATCGTGAATGTTTTCTACTAAATCCTTTCAGGAAAAATATGGCAATATCGCGAAATGATCAAGTATGACACATAGAATGGACCTGCTATCCCCGTTTAAATAAGAAAATCTCATTTCAGTAGGCCTTTAAGTAATTATTAATGCCTTATTCTGCATGGCCTAAATGTACAACCATCAATATACAACCAATAAGTCATTAACTAAGAGTCTTCCCTCAGTAACCTCAGAATTATTGCTTATTAATAACCCTAACCTTAACCTTAAACCCAACCTTAACCCTAATCCTAACCCCTATATGTTCCCCTAGCATCCCAAAAACTCTAAATTAAGTATTTGTTACTTTAATAAGCAACTAATTAATGGTGAATATGTTCCCCATACTAAAGTGTTACCATGGCTTGTTTTGAATACATAATAAAGCAGACATTTAAGTATTTTATTTAGAATGCATGATGTCATAATATCAGTTGCTTTGTAAGATAATATTAAAGTTTAAAAGCTATGCAATTGCATGCAGCATGTGGAAAGAATCAATCAATCAGCCAATGTTTACTTATATAGCCCCATATCACGAGTGTCTCAAAGGGCTTCACAAGCCACAACGACATCCTCGGCTCAGATCCCACATCAGGGCAAGGAAAAACTCAACCCAGTGGGATGACAATGAGAAACCTTGGAGAGGACCGTAAACGTGGGGTTCCACTGGGCGATCGGTGCAATGGACGTCAAGAAGATCTAACATAATATTGTAAGAGTCCAGTCCATAGTGGATCTAACATAATAGTGAGAGTCCAGTCCATAGTGGGGCCAGCAGGAGATTATCTTGAGCGTAGACAGGTCAGCAGCACAGAGACGTTTCCAACTGATGCACTGATGAGTGGTCCACCCTGGGTCCCGACTTTGGACAGCTAGCACACATCTGTGGTCACCAAATCTGTGCCACCAACCCCATCTTTTGTGGAGAAAGGGGGCAGAGCAGAAAAGAAATGGCAGATCAACTGGTCAAAAAGGGGGTCTATTTAAAGGCTAGAGTATACAAATGAGTTTTAAGATGGGACTTAAATGCTTCTACTGAGAAGCATTTAAGAAGGAATACATTAAGAAAAGTACTTTATTGACGCATGTTGTTTCCAGGCTTTCATAGGCCACATCTGGCCTTAAAATGGAACTGCACTTATTTTGGAGTTTTGCCTATCGTCCACGAACATGAGAGACAAGAACACACGTGTCTTTTTTTTATTTTGTTAAGATTTTAAAGATGATAAAAAACGCTTGAAAGATGTGGCTAACGTGAGTCACCATTGTAACCTTCAAAGTCCGAGTTTTCTCTTCTTTTTTTTTGCCCTCGTGTGGGACGTTGTTGTAGCTTGTGCAGCCCTTTGAGACACTTGTGATTAAGAGCTATATAAATAAACTTTGATTGATTTATTGATGTGCTTGAAACTGTTTAAATTGATGAAGAAGAAAATGAAAATGGCAACTAATTTGTGCTAGAATATTTCTTTAACTGTATCAAAAACAACTAGAAAGAGACTTAAGTTTGAATACACTCCGGATCAGAGTTTGAAACGTATTAGGATTTCTATATTTAAAACACTTCCTTGTGAAATGAGAAACCTTGGAGGGGACCGCAGATGTGGGGACCCCCCACTGGGCGACCGGTGCATTTGACGTCAAGTGGATGTCGGTAATAATGTGAGAGTCCAGTCCCAAGTGGGGCCAGCTGGGGATCATCTTGATCAGCACCTGTTTTGTAATCACTGACATTATTTAAGCCTGCCTTTTCCAGTCAGTCAGTCTGGCTTCTTTATTTGCGTCATGCAATTGTCACGTAAGTGTTTACTTGTCCCTTAGCCCCCGGCTAGTAGTCATACTCTGTGCTAAGTGTAGCCTTAGCTTCCGGTGCGCTCTGCACCTTATCCAGTCGGTTTCTTTTCTGTTTTGTACCTGTTCTGTGTTATTTTTACCATTAAATCAAGTCCTTACCTGCAAGTCCTACTCAGTGGCCTAATGCTTAGAGCAGGGGTAGGGAACCTATGGCTCGCGAGCCAGATGTGGCTGTTTTGATGACCGCATCTGGCTCTCGGATAAATCTGAGCTGACATTGCTTAACACAATAAGTAATGAATGATTCCACTTGTAATCACGGTGTTAAAAATAACGTTCAAAATATAAAACATTCTAATGCATTTTTAATCCATCCATCCGTTTTCTTCCGCACCTGTTCAAGAAAATGTGTTAATGGTAAGATATTATTTATTTATTATTGGTTATTTTGAAGCTTGACCCCCTGGGGGTTCTTTAGACCACCAAGCACCGACATGAGAGCCTGTTTCAGGGTTAGAATATTGTTTTATTTTTCAATAAGTCTCTCAGTTGCTTTCCAGCATTTGTATTTTTCTCTTTTGTTCTCGCTCGCACTCTGGCTCCAGCCCCAACCCCCGTCTCTCCTCCTGGCTGCTGCTTATAACAGAGCGACAGGTGATTAGATAACAAGGCTCAGGTGGACCATATACGCACCTGTCGCTGATTTCGAGACTGGTCCTGGCACACCCCAGTTCGCTGCAGGCCCGCAGGCCACGCCCCCTCAACAGTTAGCTTTCAGAATAACAATGTTATTACAAAGAATAAGAGACCTATTATACTCTAGAAATGTTGGTCTGGGTTAAAAATGCACGCGTTTAGTTGTGTTCAGTGTTAAGAAAAATATTATATGGCTCTTACGGAAATACATTTTAGAATATTTGGCTTTTTGGCTCTCTCAGCCAAAAAGGTTCCCGACCCCTGTTGTAGAGTGTCCGCCCTGAGAACGGTAGGTCGTGAGTTCAAATCCCGGCCCAGTCATACCAAAGACTATAAAAATGGGACCTGTTACCTCCCTGCTTGGCACTCAGCATTAAGTGTTGGAATTGGGGGTCAAATCACTATAAATGATTCCCGGGCGCGGTACCGCTGCTGCCCACTGCTCCCCTCACCTCCCAGGGGGTGAACAAGGGTGATGGGTCAAATGCAGAGAATAATTTTGCCACATCTAGTATGTGTGTGACAATCATTGTTACTTTAACTTTACTTAACTTTTAAGTCCTGTCTGGATTGTCCTTTGCATCCTGGGGGAACAAAATCCCGCATCACCATGCGACCCGATCGTGACAATTTTATTCAAGGACAAACTCGTAATAAGAAACACATGTTTAATGTACCGTAAGAAAAACGGAAATAAATGCATACTTAGAAGTGTAAGAAAAACACGACGGAGCGCACAGTTATTGGTCCCGTTGGATACTCGAAATCATTTTATAAAAACACAAGCAAAAACTTTCCCCCTACATATCCTTTCTCTAACCATTTTTTTTGTCATTCTTTGGCTTCCCCTCGTGTTCTGGTGGCGTTTATGTATATTTACAGAAGTGCACATAACTGGTGTCTGGGGGAAAGGGAGCAGCGAGGAAGGGAAGCCATTAGGGGAATAAAGAGAGGTGCTGCCTCACAGCCGAGCTTCACAGGCCAGTGGAGCAAATCAAATTGGTTCTTGTTCTGCAGCACACACACACACACACACACACACACACACACACACACACACATAGATATAGACTCAGTGACAGGATAGTGGCGGTGCACGGCTGACAGGGGGGTCTTTGGGGACATAGCAGGGCTGGGCATGTCTAGGACTGTCCCACTAGAGGATGCAGCCTTGACCGAGTCATATCTCCTGAGCCACAGGTAGGCTCATACGGGAAAGAGGAGACGTCATACAGGATATGCTTTACGATGTGATATTGTTACGTACTGTCAAGTCTCTTGTCACTGTTTGTGCCCTGTGGAGACCACAGCATACTACTGGATGCTGAATGTTATTTGTACATATAGAGTGGGGCAAAAAAGTATTTAGTCAGCCACCGATTGTGCAAGTTCTCCCACTTAAAATGATGACAGAGGTTTGTAATTTTCATCATAGGTACACTTCAACTGTGAGAGACAGAATGTGAAAAAAAAATACAGGAATTCACATTGTAGGAATTTTAAAGAATTTATTTGTAAATTATGGTAGAAAATAAGTATTTGGTCAACCATTCAAAGCTCTCACTGATGAAAGGAGGTTTTGGCCCCAAATTTCACGATACATGGCCCCATTCATTCTTTCCCTAACACGAATCAATCGTCCTGTCCCCTTAGCAGAAAAACAGCCCCAAAGCATGATGTTTCCACCCCCATGCTTCACAGTATGTATGGTGTTCTTGGGATGCAACTCAGTATTCTTCTTCCTCCAAACACGACGAGTTGAGTTTATACCAAATAGTTATATTTTGGTTTCATCTGACCACATGACATTCTCCCAATCCTCTGCTGTATCATCCATGTATCCATTTAGGTATGAACTCAAGTCGTCGTGTTTGGAGGAAGAAGAATACTGAGTTACATCCCAAGAACACCACACCTACTGTGAAGCATGGGGGTGGAAACATCATGCTTTGGGGCTGTTTTTCTACTAAAGGGACAGGACGATTGATCCGTGTTAAGGAAAGAATGAATGGGGCCATGTATCGTGAGATTTTGAGCCAAAACCTCCTTCCATCAGTGAGAGCTTTGAATGGTTGACCAAATACTTATTTTCCACCATAATTTACAAATACATTTTTAAATTCCTACAATGGGAATTACTGGATTTTTTTTCACATTCTGTCTCTCACAGTTGAAGTGTACCTATGATGAAAATTACAGACCTCTGTCATCATTTTAAGCGGGAGAACTTGCACAATCGGTGGCTGACTAAATACTTTTTCGCCCCACTGTATTATGGCAAGAGTAATTCAAATAACTATAACATATAGAACATGCTATACGTTTACCAAACAATCGGTCACTCCTAATTGCTAAATCCGATGAAATCTCATAAGTCTAGTCTCTTACGTGAATGAGCTAAATAATATTATTTGATATTTTACGGTAATGTGTGAATAATTCTACACATAAGTCGCTCCTGAGTACAAATCGCACCCCTGGCCAAACTATGAAAAAAACTGCGACTTATAGTCCTAAAAATACGGTATACAGTGGGACAAAAAGTATTTAGTCAGCCACCGATTGTGCAAGTTCTCCCACTTAAAATGATGATAGAGGTCTGTAATTTTCATCATAGGTACACTTCAACTGTGAGAGACAGAATGTGACAAAAAATCCAGGAATTCCCATTGTAGGAATTTTAAATAATGTATTTGTAAATTATGGTGGAAAATAAGTATTTGGTCAACCATTCAAAGCTCTCACTGATGGAAGGAGGTTTTGGCTCAAAATCTCACGATACATGGCCCCATTCATTCTTTCCTTAACACGGATCAATCGTCCTGTCCCCTTAGCAGAAAAACAGCCCCAAAGCATGATGTTTCCACTCCCATGCTTCACAGTAGGTAAGGTGTTCTTGGGATGCAACTCAGTATTCTTCTTCTTCCAAACACGACGAGTTGAGTTTATACCAAAAAGTTCTATTTTGGTTTCATCTGACCACATGACATTCTCCCAATCCTCTGCTGTATCATCCATGTATCCATTTTGGTATAAACTCAACTCGTCGTGTTTGGAGGAAGAAGAATACTGATTTGTCCAAATTACTTTGTAATTATGTGATGAAAATAGACGACTTTTAGGGTCGCGGGGTCCATCTTCTGTAACTGAGCTATTGTGTCGAACAATTTCCCTTGTGGATCAATAAAGTTCGTCTAAGTCTAAGTCTATTAGGTACCAAAAAGTAAAACGTCTTTATATATAAAATACAAATGTACCTATTTTTTTATAATATTGCATGCACTTGTGTTATTATAATCAAACCATTAATAATATATTCTATATTACACACTTTCTTACCATTTTTACCTCGAAATATTAAAAGTAGATTATTGTAATATGGTATATACATTTTATGAAATGCTAATAATCCGATAGGTTGATTGACAACACTAAATTGGCCCTAGTGTGTAAGTGTGAATTAGAGATGTGCGGATGGGCAATTATATAATCCGCAACCGCATCACCAAAGTCGTCGTCCACCCGAACCAACATTTTATCAGAACCGCAACCGCCCGCCGCCCGCCCGTTGAAATACATCAGAGGTCGGCCACCTTTATCACTAAAAGAGCTATTTAAATCCTTTTCACAGAGTAAAGAAGACAATGGGAGCCGCTAAAATTCTCGCGAATATCCAATGATGTTCATCCTGATGACAAGAATAAGGGCGTGCTGTGAAGCCATTGCCTTTACCACCTTCAACAACATGTACAAACCGATTGTTAGTCCAACAACATGTTGTATGCAGCCTCCACAGTCACTCGTACAAGATTGAAAGGCATACTGGGTGATACAGAGTACACTAATGGTTGTGATATAAACAATTTTAACACTCTTACTAATATGAGCCACGCTGTGAAGCCACACCAAACAAGAATGACAAACACATTTAGGGAGAACATCCTCACAGTAACACAACATAAAGGATACCGATCCCTGAACCATGTATAATAAATAATTTCGAATGGTTCAACCGCTACTCGCCAGAATCTAATTAAAATCAATTTTTTCGTCATGTCACCCGCCCGACCCGCGGTTTATCCGCGGACTCCACGGTTGAGATCTCTAGTGTGAATGTTGTCTGTCTAATGAGATGGTGACTTGTCCAGGGTGTACCCCGCCTTCCGCCCGATTGTAGCTGAGATAGGCACCAGCGCCCCCCGTGACCCCAAAGGGAATAAGTGGTGGAAAATGGATGAATGGATGGCTAATAATCCGTTTTTTATAAGAAATCATCTCAGCAGAAGCAAACTGTCTACTGGATGGTCGTATACGTTGTTAAGGACATTTCCCCCCTTTGACAGTTTGAAGGTCTAATAGCATTAACCGTCTCCCCCGACTGCTACTAATACCTCATTTAGGGTCAAATTCTGTTCAAATTCTGCTGGCATAATGTTCGGAATGAGGTTTAAGTTATTAGTAAGCTCATAGCAAAGCTGAAAAATTGGCAGATTACGGCAGGTAAAGGGCAAGAAAGCTTATGAAACATGAGTATAGTCATTAGAATGACATGATAATATAAGGAGCATGCCCATAGGGCACTATTGTGTTCCTCTATAGAGGAAGTGCAGCCACGATGGCTGAAATAAAAGCCCGTGTGCAATGCTTACACTTCATTCTTTTTGGACGGATTACAACTACAAATCACTTTTTGCTCAATTCATTAGATGCCCGTAGAGAGCGTGCAGATGTGTGATGGATGGTTGTCTGCAAATGGACTTGGCGCTAATAGAAAAATGCCGACACTTTAATTAAAGAGGGCCGGACGGGTGCATCCAGAGTGGGGTTGTTGTGCGTCTGCTCTTCACATCTGCACGGACAGGATCGTACATCATAAAGCTCTCAAAACACACGTGCCGTAATTTAACATAAATACTGTGCTATTAAACCGGGCCAATGCAGGGAGAGTGAAGGATTTTAGAGTCCATATTAAACATGAAAATACTACATGAACAAGAACTAATAGTTAATCAAAGTAACAATAAATAAATGACAATGGAACATTTCCAATACCAATAAAACAAATTAGAACAATATAAAGCTGACCTATGTGTAAACAAAAAAATAACAAGTTTAATATTATACCTTAAAACAATCATAGTGATAAAAAGTGATACATTACAAATATCTGTAAAAATGTGCTTAAATTATTGAGAAATAGATATTTAATAACTGATGGACATGATTTAAAACTGTTATAATGTTGACAAAATATATATATACAAAACATGAAATAATTGTAGTGATTAAAATGTAATTGTCTAAAAACATATCAAAAGTAATTTGACATTTTTCAAACATTTTAAACATATTTCAATTTGTTATGTCCTTTGAAAGATATTAATCACGATTTAAACAAAATATTATATATATATATATATATATATATATATATATATATATATATATATATATATATATATATATATATATATATATATATTTATATGTATGTACATGTATGTATGTATGTATGTATATATATTTATTTATTTATTTTTGTTTATTTTTTATTTTCCGGAAAGGAACTCTCCTGAAGGAATCAATAGAATACACTCTATTTATCTATCTATCATAATTTTTTTTTTTAAATCACAATAATTTACATTGGAAAATTAGGTATATATATATATATATATATATATATATATATATATATATATATATATATATATATATATATATACATATATATATGTATATACATATGTATGTATGTATGTATGTATATGTGTATATATATATATATATATATATATATATAATACAAAAACATGTTTGTGTTATCTGAAAATTATAATAATTAGATTAAAGAATAAAAACTAGCTATAATTTGGCGTGCACTATGTATTATTTATATATCCATTTTTAGTTTTTCTTTGCATTTTACTTGTGTTATTGAATGTAAAAGTCTGCCCTGCAACCACATCATTTCCACATTACTTGATCAATAAAGTTTATCGTAGCCTATCCAAAAAAAAAAAAAAAAAAATATATATATATATATATATATATATATATATATATATATATATATATATATGTATATATATATATATATATAAAGGATCTTACAGTAAAAAATATTTTACTTGGTCGATTATATCCTTAGGCATAATAATAATATTGATAATGATAATATTATTAATCATTTATATTTAAAAATCAGTATATACATGTAAAATATCTTTAAAAAATCTCTACATAGATATAATCAATAAATTAAATTATTTAAACATATGAGAATAGTATGAAGTTCAGCCTTTAACAACAATACATTTTAAAGCCACTTTACCGCACTGTTTATGTTTGTGTTTTATTTTCGAGATATAGGCTAACATTTTTTTTTTTTAATTGTGATTGCACGGACCATAACAGTCAAGTCAGTGGGCCCTCTAACAATCCACCTTTATGTCCTTTGCAGGTTTCCTATGATGACACAAAAGTCTCTGCGGCCTCTGTTTTTTTTTTTGAAGGCAGGGCATTAATGAAGAGCTCTTCAGCTAAATACATCTTTATTCTACGATTAACGAGGGTGCTCTACGTAAGCGCTGGCTGGTGAAAGGAGGTCCGAAGCCCTTCAGCAACGTCTCAAGCCTTAACAGCTACTCTTGCCATCAATCAGGCCTTGTGTCCAGTAAGTGCCCGCCAACATTTATGAAATATTCATTAGCTATTTCGCTTTTTTGCTGCACTCACCCCTAATCATTATGTTGAGGCGGCATTGTGTCACCTCGACAATCTTCTTACTGAGGGGAGGCAAATTTGAGAATTCCTGCCATTATGCAAGCCAGACACTTTAGTATTATCGTGTCTGTCACATGAAGTCTTTCCCTCCCACTCGTCTGTATACTTTTTGGGTTCTGACTCGGGATGGCCATGCTGAATAGATTTTTTTCCCCAAAAAATATTGAGAAAAATGTTGGTAATTAAGCGAAGGGCCATATTAAATTCATACCAATATGGTGCACTCAACGAAAGGAATGGTTATTATCATTGGCATTTAATGTAACAGTTATGCTAAGGTTTTTTTTGTTGTTTTTGTTTTGGATTGTACACATTTTTTTCTACCTGGCACTTGGGATATTCAATAGAATTGGTACTTTTTTAAAGTTAGCGACATAATTTTCCCAGTAAAATCAAATGGTGCCATATTTCGGTGCCTTTGTTGCACGTGACGTCATGTCCCGTTTGCAGACTCAAGTATTTAAGCACTGGGTCGGGAAACAAGCAGTCAAGTACACTCAGCAACGTTGCAATTTTCCATACCAGCAAAGCAAAAATAAATAAGACTCCACGTTCCAAAAGACCTTTAGTTCAATGCTAATTCACAATGGTTTATGCCATATAAATGCTACAGATTAGCATTAGTGATTTTACGTGGCGATTTCAACACATCCAAATTTAGTAATAAAAACTACAAAAAAATACAAACCCTGTTTCCATATGAGTTGGGAAATTGTGTTAGATGTAAATATAAACGGAATACAATGATTTGCAAATCATTTTCAACCCATATTCAGTTGAATGCACTACAAAGACAAGATATTTGATGTTCAAACTCATAAACTTTATTTTTTTGGAAAAAATAATTAAGTTAGAATTTCATGGCTGCAACACGTGCCAAAGTAGTTGGGAAAGGGCATGTTCACCACTGTGTTACATCACTTTTGGGAACGCTTGGTAACTGAGGAAACTAATTGCTGAAGCTTTGAAAGTGGAATTATTTTCCATTCTAGTTTTATGTAGAGCTTCAGTCGTTCTCCGCTGTAGTATTTTACGCTTCATAATGCGCCACACATTTTTGATGGGAGACAGGTCTGGACTGCAGGCGGGCCAGGAAAGTACCCGCACTCTTTTTTTTTTTAACAAAACCACGCTGTTGCAACACTTGTCTTGCTGAAGGAAACAGGGGCGTCCATGATAAAGTTGCTTGGATGACAACATATGTTGCTCCAAAACCTGTACGGACCTTTCAGCATTAATGGTGCCTTCCCAGATGTGTAAGTTACCCATGCCTTGGGCACTAATACACCCCCATACCATCACAGATGCTGGCTTTTGAACTTTGCGCCTATAACAATCCGAATGGTTATTTTCCTCTTTGTTCCGGAGGACACCACGTCCTCTGTTTCCAAATATAATTTGAAATGTGGACTCGTCAGACCACAGAACACTTTTCCACTTTGCATCAGTCCATCTTAGATGAGCTCGGGCCCAGCCAAGCCGGCGGCGTTTCAGGATATTGTTGATAAATGGGTTTGGCTTTGCATATCAGAGTTTTAATTTGCACTTACAGATGTAGTGACCAACTGTAGTTACTGACAGTGGTTTTATGAAGTGTTCCTGAGCCCATGTGGTGATATCCTTTACACACTGATGTCGGTTTTTGATGCAGTACCGCCTGAGGGATCAAAAGTCCGTAATATCATCGCTTACGTGCAGTGATTTCTCCAGATTCTCTGAACTTTTTGATGATTTTACGGACTGTAGATGGTAAAATCCCTAAATTCCTTGCAATAGCTCGTTGAAAAATGTTGTTCTAAAACTGTTCGACAATTTGCTTACAAAGTGGTGACCCTCGCCCCATCCTTGTTTGTGAATGACTTAGCATTTCATGGAAGCTGCTTTTATACCCAATCATGGCACCCACCTGTTCCCAATTAGCCTGCACACCTGTGGGATGTTCCATATAAGTGTTAATGAGCGATTCTCAACTTTATCAGAATGTATTGGCACCTTTTCCAATTTCTTTGTCACGTGTTGCTGGCATCAAATTCTAAAGTAAATGATTATTTGCAAAAAAATTTTTTTTTATCTGTTTGAACATCAAATATGTTGTCTTTGTAGCATATTCAACTGAATATGGGTTGAAAATCATCAATCAATCAATCAATCAATGTTGATTTATATAGCCCCAAATCACAAATGTCTCAAAGGACTGCACAAATCATTACGACTACAACATCCTCGGAAGAACCCACAAAAGGGCAAGGAAAACTCACACCCAGTGGGCAGGGAGAATTCACATCCAGTGGGACGCCAGTGACAATGCTGACTATGAGAAACCTTGGAGAGGACCTCAGATGTGGGCAACCCCCCCCTCTAGGGGACCGAAAGCAATGGATGTCAAGCGGGTCTAACATGATACTGTGAAAGTTCAATCCATAGTGGCTCCAACACAGCCGCGAGAGTTCAGTTCAAGCGGATCCAAGACAGCAGCGAGAGTCCCGTCCACAGGAGACCATCTCAAGCGGAGGCGGATCAGCAGCGTAGAGATGTCCCCAACCGATACAGGCGAGCGGTCCATCCTGGGTCTCGACTCTGGACAGCCAGTACTTCATCCATGGTCATCGGACAGGAACCCCTCCACAAGGGAGGGGGGGACATAGGAGAAAGAAAAGAAGCGGCAGATCAACTGGTCTAAAAAGGAGTTCTATTTAAAGGCTAGAGTATACAGATGAGTTTTAAGGTGAGACTTAAATGCTTCTACTGAGGTAGCAGCTCGAACTGTTACCGGGAGGGCATTCCAGAGTACTGGAGCCCGAACGGAAAACGCTCTATAGCTCGCAGACTTTTTTTGGGCTCTAGGAATCACTAATAAGCCGGAGTCTTTTGAACGCAGATTTCTTGCCATGGACATATGGTACAATACAATCGGCAAGATAGGCTGGAGCTAGATGATTTGCAAATTATTGTATTCCGTTTATATTTACATCTAACACAATTTCCCAACTCAAATGGAAACGGGGTTTGTATCAAATAAGTCTAGAGGATCATTGAAATTCATAGGTATCAACTACCGAAATTTTGGTATTACCCCAACAATACTAATAATTGGTTTGATTCTTGTTACTACTAATACAATATATGACACAAACGACATACCACTTTACGTTCTTCTTTCTGCTTTTCCACGTCTGCTGTTAATGTCATTATAAAACAATGACTATGATGTACTCGTCTCTCATGTCAACACAATCCAACACGTAAAAGGTTGGGACATCAATCACTGCAGACTGTCACCAAACACGGAACATTCCACCTTTTCATTCTCCTCCCCAATTTGCAATTCTTATTGCAGCCAGGAAGTTAATCTATCCCCGGCAATAACTCATTGGATAATACAGCTTAAGAGAAGATGTCCTCACTTCTTGCATTTTAAACAGCGGTAGGGGGGCAAAAGGGCCCGGGTACAATTTTCCAAACACAACTGAGCTAACACTGATTTATTGCTCCGGTTTATATAACTGGTATTAGGAATTCATGGACCTGGCAAAAGGGATTAGAGCATTTATTTCAGGCAGGGAGATGATCCTGTCATTAATGGTCGATACTTTCATCATCATTTAAAACCGGAGAAATTTGCCCCGGTGACGAATCGCCGTGGATGCGGCTATCTGGCTCGCGCAGCTGCTCTCGTTATCTCGCCGGCGACCCGCTCAGCTCGGCGAACGGCGGACCGGCGCCCATCAAACTTGGATTAGGCTGTCAATCACCGACCCGCCGCCGCATATATTGCGTTACAATTTCTCTCCCAAATGTCAGCGAGATCAGAGTCATTTCTTGGCTAATTGCGTCTCGTCTCCCCCGTTTTAACGCCGCCCGTTTTAATGGTTTCGTTACGTGGCGTGACAGGACGGCGTTCGTCAGCGACGTGCGCCACGAAAGTAGGGCCCCCCTGCTTTTGTTTGGAGAGGGAAATGAGAGAATAAATGGCTGCTAAAGTTCAGAGGGCGTATTGCCGAAATGGCAGCAAACAAAAGGGAGAGGAAACGGAGAAATGATCCCAATCTTGCGGCACGCCGTGACATCAATTACGCTAAATTCTCATTTAGAAGAAGGAGGGGGTCGCTTTTGTGTCCGCGTTGTTTTTACTCGGCGAGCGGCGGCGTGTTACGCCGTGTCAAAATGCCGCCCCCCCCCCTTCTCGTGACACCTTCTATTTCTTTTCCGTCGGTGACAAATGCAGTGTCAGGCGGCGAGCGGTAGCCATTATACAGCGGTTCATTTTCTCCGCTCACAAATATGCTTAAGGGAGGTGTTATTAGCCATGTTGAATTAGAAACACTAATTCCGCGGCGTGTCAAAGGCGGGATTACGTTGACGTGACATGCAAAGTTATCTTGAAAAGGAACGACACGCAAATAATGACCAAAAAGCTTCAAAGTCCAAACATTGTACAATGTATGCCTGGATTTGCATGACATGTGGACCCCTTTCAGGCCTGGGGAGCGTTTGTAAGAGACGGAAAGAACGTAAATTAACCTATTTTCTCATGTGCTAAGGGTATTGATTCGCAAAATGAATATTTCATATCGATAATTACTGATATTTACATGACCTAGTGAAAATGAGTACCAGGAGAAAACTATATTAAATGTAAACATTTGTATTTCTAACCTTCCTCTGATTATAATCCTCTTGGTCAGGGGTCGGCAACCCAAAACCTTTGAAAGAACCGAATTGGACCAAAAATACAAGAATCAAATCTGTCTGGAGCCGTATATGAGTCTTATAACGAAGGCAACACATGACGTAAGTCTTTATATTTGTTATGTGTACAGGAGGAAGGAGATGGCACAAGCAGGAGGGACGGCGTATTAATTCTATTTATTAATATATACAAACCCCGTTTCCATATGAGTTAGGAAATTGTGTTAGATGTAAATATAAACGGAATACAATGATATGCAAATCCTTTTCAACCCAATTTCAGTTGAATATGCTACAAAGACAACATATTTCATGTTCAAACTGAATTTTTTTTTTTTTTTTTTTGTGTGCAAATAATTATTAACTTTAGAATTTGATGCCAGCAACACGTGACAAACAAGTTGGGAAAGGTGGCAATACATACTGATAAAGTTGAGGTATGCTCATCAAACACTTATTTGGAACATCCCACAGGTGTGCAGGCTAATTGGGAACAGGTGGGTGCCATGATTGGGTATAAAAGCAGCTTCCACGAAATGCTAAGTAATTCACAAACAAGGATGGGGTGAGGGTCACCACTTTGTAAGCAAATTGTCGAACAGTTTTAGAACAACATTTCTCAACGAGCTATTGCAAGGAATTTAGGGATTTTACAATCTACGGTCCGTAAAATCATCAAAAGGTTCAGAGAATCTGGAGAAATCTCTGCACGTAAGCGATGATATTACGGTGATATTAGGTTGATCCCCCAGGCGGTACTGCATAAAAAAAACAGACATCAGTGCGTAAAGGATATCACCACATGGGCTCAGGAACACTTCATAAAAACACTGTCAGCAATTACAGTTGGTCGCTACATCTGTAAGTGAAAGTTAAAACTCTGCTTTGCAAAGCAAAACCCATTTATCAACAACACCAAGGAACGCCGCAGGCTTCGCTGGGCCCGAGCTCATCTAAGATGGACTGATGCAAAGTGGAAAGGTGTTCTGTGGTCTGACGAGTCCACATTTCAAATTATATTTGGAAACTTTGGACGTGGTGTCCTCCAGAACAAAGAGGAAAATAACCATTCGGATTGTTATAGGCGCAAAGTTCAAAAGCCAGCATCTGTGATGGTATGGGGGTGTATTAGTGTCCAAGGCATGGGTAACTTACACATCTGTGAAGGCACCATTAATGCCGAAAGGTCCATACAGGTTTTAGAGCAACATATGTTGTCATCCAAGCAACGTTATCGTGGACGCCCCTGCTTATTTCAGCAAGACAAGTGTTGCAACAGTCTGGCTTCGTACAAAAAGAGTGCGGGTACTTTCCAGGCCCGCCTGCAAGTCCAGACCTGTCTCCCATCGAAAATGTCTGACGCATTATGAAGCGTAAAATACGACAGCGGAGACCCCGGACTGTTGAACGACTGAAGCTCTACATAAAACAAGAATGGGAAAGAATTCCACTCTCAAAGCTTCAACAATTAGTTTCCTCTGTTCCCAAACGTTTATTGAGTGTTGTTAAAAGAAAAGGTGATGTAACACAGTGGTGAACATGCCCTTTCCCAACTACTTTGGCACGTGTTGCAGCCATGAAATTCTAAGTTAATTATTATTTGCAAAAATAAATAAAGTTAATGAGTTTGAACATCAAATATCTTGTGTTTGTAGTGCATTCAACTGAATATGGGTTGAAAAGGATTTGCAAATCATAGTATTCCGTTTCTATTTACATCTAACACAATTTCCCAACTCATATGGAAACGGGTTTTGTATATATACACTAAATAAATAATGCACAAGGAAAATGGAGTGTGACTAAATCAAAAGTGTATGTTGTGCCACTATGTGCGTGAATTCACTGCTGAGTGTCACTGGGAGTGTTGAGCGAGAGGCGGAAATCCAAGAGGGTCTAGGCTGGCTCGGAGGTCCGTGAGCAGACGTGAGGTCGAGGGGAGGAGAGAGGCGCCAAAGGTCCGTGTCCAGGCGGGAGGTTGAGATCCAAGAGGCAGCCAGGGAAGCAGCGGGAACGCGGGGAGACGAGACGAGACACACCGCTCGTAACGTGGGGACGAAGGCAGGCTGCAGGGAGGACGACAAGGAGGACACGAGACAATTCAACACGACGGGGGAGAACACACGGAAAGAGAGCAAGAGTGTATAGAGCTAGATATTTGCTTATTGTACAGGAACAGATGACTATGTTCTGGCCCGGGATGGCAGGTTGTGCAGGCTTATGAAGGCAGGTCTCATCATCAGCTTCAGGTGTGCTGATTGCCGGTGAGTGATTGCAGCCTGACTGGCACGTGCTGGCGCGCTTCCGGAGGTGCGCCCAACGCAGCACACACATGAATGCACACTGACGTGGCCATCTCCGAAGCCCAAACTTTTTGCTTTTAACCATAAGCGTATAAAAGTTAGCCGAGAGATAGCTTGTGTCCTAAAAAACTTGTCAGCTTGGGCACACGCCAGTGGCATCAACACTGTGTTTGATGTGACCACTAGGGAGGCCTCATGATCATTACCTCCATCCATCCATTTTCTACCGCTTATTGCCCTTGGGGGTCGCGGGGGGCGCTGGTGCCTATCTTAGCTACAATCGACGGAACGCGGTGTACACCTAAGTCGCCACCTCATCGCAGATGATCATTACCTGGGCTTTTGTAAAGATGTTCTGATCGTTCCAAAGGTGTTCCAATACTTACTTCACAGGACACCGCACGTGCAGGCCAGGTCAAGTGCACCATCCCCCCCCGCATCAACCCATCTCCTCCTGACCTATACCCCCCCTCACATACCACATAAAACATTTCCCACTCAAAAATCCATATCCCAAAATAATTCTCTACTATCCTAGCATAAAGTCCCTATTTTCTCATTCCAATAAAACCCATAAATTACAAGTTCTCAACTAACCCAACTTCCACGACAACCACAACCCCTACATCCATAATTCCTCCTCCACCAAATTTCCCACACTCCTGCACAATGCAGTCCGAAATGTACTGTCCTCCTGCAACCCCAATCCAAAAGTTAGTTAATACTTTAGACCAGCCAACGTAAAAGATCCAGACAAACTACAAACCATTTCACACCACCACATTTTACGATTTGAATACTGTACATTCACAAGAGATTTTACACTAATCACAGTCCAAACAACATGGTAAATGTTGTACTTGTATAGCACTTTTCGAAGGAACTCAAAGCGCTTTGACACTATTTCCAACATTCACCCATTCACACACACAGATGGAGGGGAGCTGCCATGCAAGGCGCTAACCAGGACCCATCAGGAGCCAAGGGTGAAGTGTCTTGCTCAAGGGACACAACAGACGTGACTAGAATGGTAGAAGGTGGGGATTGAACCAGTAATTCTCCCAATTCTCCCAATTCCACCACATCACTAATATATATATCCAGCCATCCATTTTCTACCGCTTGTCCCTTGCAGGGGTCGTGGGGGGACCGGCAGCCTGGGCTTTTGAATTCTATTATCTACATTACCTGTCAGGAATGGCCAAAATGTACTTGTTGCACTGAGAAAGTTTCACTTCAGATCATTCCCCCCGCGAGATCGAGTACGAGAGAAACCATTAAAACATTATTTTTTTTCAAAGAAAAGAGATTGCAACCACAACTCCAAACTGCAAATATAAAAATATAAAAGAAATAATGGTTGGGGCCACAATAAGAAACACTTAACTGGCTTCCATTAGCGCACTTAACCTCCTCTTCATGGCGAGCAATCCTACTTTACATTTCCTTTGGCTAAAAGCGTCTGTAATTCACAAATGAAGGGGACGTTTTGGAGTGGCCCCTTATCCCCCCCCTCCACCCCCCGATGAGCAAATGTTGCAATTAACTTTCTCTCCTCATTTCTCGGAGCTTAAGGTGTTTTCAAGTCATTAGCTTGCAGTCAACAGCATCTTCTGGCTATGTTTAAGCAGACGGCTTTTTTTTTCTTTCTTCTTTGTAATACTAGAGTGGCAAGACAAAAGAACATTTGTATCTTATTTAAAGCTGACTTCAGGGAAACATTTAAAGGACATCTCATTTAACAATTATATATATATATATATATATATATATATAGGGATTCACGGTGGAAGAGGGGTTAGTGTGTCTGCCTCACAATACAAAGGTCCTGCAGTCCTGGTTCAATCCCAGGCTCGGGATCTTTCTGTGTGGAGTTTGCATGTTCTCCCCGTGAATGCGTGGGTTCCCTCCTGGTACTCCAGCTTCCTCCCACTTCCAAAAACATGCACCTGGGGATAGGTTGATTGGCAACACTAAATTGGCCCTAGTGTGTGAATGTGAGTGTGAGTGTTGTCTGTCTATCTGTGTTGGCCCTGCGATGAGGTGGCGAATTGTCCAGGGTGTACCCCACCTTTCGCCCGATTGTAGCTGAGATAGGCGCCAGCGCCCCCCGTGTCCCAAAGGGAATAAACTGTTCCCTTGTGGGAACGGTTTGGAGTGGGCCTCTTCCTCTCCAACATGACTGGTGCACCGGTGCACAAATGAAGGACCATAAGGACATGAATGGCAGAGTCTGGTATGGATGAAGTGAAGTGAATTATATTTATATAGCGCTTTCTCTAGGGACTCAAAGCACTTTACATAGTGAAACCCAATATCTAAGTTACATTTAAACCAGTGTGGGTGGCACTGGGAGCAGGTGGGTAAAGTGTCTTGCCCCAGGACACAACGGCAGTAACTAGGATGGCAGAAGCGGGGATCGTACCTGGAACTCTCAAGTTCCTGGCATGGCCGCCCCTGATGAACTTGACTGGCCTGCACAGAGTCCTGACCTAAACACGATAGAACACCGTTGGGATGAACTATATGCCTTCAATATGTGTCATCACAGGTTATCAAAGTTAACACAGCTTTATAACGTTTGCAGTGTTGCAGTGCGCGACGTATTTTGGATGCGAGAGAGTAGTCACCCCCGGATGCTACAGGACGAGGAGCAGCAGGATTGATGGTTAGCTTGTTTTAATATAAAAATACAACAAAAGAACACTGGTACAAAGGGTAAAACAAAGTTGTGCCAATGCACAAAAAGCAAAATGCTAAGAATTAGCAAGAGTCGAGTTCAAAAGTCCATAGAAGTGCGTGGGAAGCTAAGCTAAGACTTAGCAAAGTACATACAAAAGGTTAAGAATATCACAAGCGTCTGTGCAAGAAGCAGAACAAACGTCCAGAAAGAACTAAGGTAGCAGGCGGTGTTTAATACAAAACAATAATCAGGCGCCAGTGCAGGTGGAAAAATGAAGCGCATGGTGGATGATCATAACTAGGAAGTGAAGCGAATTATATTTATTATAGCGCTTTTTCCTTCTAGTGACTCTAAGCGCTTTACATAGTGAAACCCAATATCTAAGTTACATTTATACCAGTGTGGGTGGCACTGGGAGGCAGGTGGGTAAAGTGTCTTGCCCAAGGACACTACGGCAGTGACTAGGATGGCGGGAAGCGGGAATCGAACCTGCAACCCCCTTAAGTTGCTGGCACGGCCGCTACTACCAACCGAGCTATGCCGCCCCAAGTGCTCAAGACAATGGGATCGGCAGAGTCCCGAAATGATCAAAAACACAAAAAAGGATACAAACATAAACTGAGATGTATTAAACTAATTTCACGAATTTAATGTGCATTTGAACCACCGTCCATTTTATGTTTTTTTCCTAATTTCATTCTAAATGTGTTTTTAATTGGGCAATGACCAATGCAACATACATTTAAATTAAATGGGTCAATTTAATTTGACTATTTTGTTTTGACATACTTGCACCCAACAATACATTTTCTTAAAAAAAAAAAAGCATTCTTTGCAATATTGTGCCATGACGGTAGAGAATTAGCATATGTCGGGGATAAACTTGAATAAGTCCTGTAATGATGCCAGTGCCCCCCACAGGCGCATCACGTGTGTAGCGTGCTCTTTGCTACACTTGCCACTGTGTCATTGCAGCAGCAGCCGGTTGCATCCATAAGCAAAAAAAATAAAAAAAACTGCATAATTGGTGACATACATGACACTATGGGCTCTCTGTAGGCATTTTCCCCCCCTGTCTGCATGTTGCCCAAACTCTAATTACTGGAGAGGTCTCAGCAAGGAAAGCGATGAGGAGAAGATGATTCTGTCAACTGACTGCTTGTTCCAATCTGCGACATAACCAGGCAGCCCAGAATCCCTGGAGTGAGTTTGGGAGAGCCCCACAAGCCCGCTCATATCAACAATTCCTAATCAAAAGGGTGAAGTTGTCAGCTGTCACACACTTTTTGCGATCTCTGATCCCATACACAACCTCTGACCGCCACCGCCAAACAACACACCACACACATAGTAGAACTAAACACACAAAGCATTCTCACAAAAAAAAAAAAAGATTTGGCTTACCCATGCAGGTTTCCCCTCTGCTTCGTATCTTTACAATTTTCTGTTTATACTAACTGTACTCAGTGGAAGCATAAAGTTGGGTTGACAAAAAAATACGCCACAAAAAGCAACCAAACTCTGACATTCAAATTGTTCAGAGTAGAGTTGTACGGTATACCGGTATTAGTATATTGCTGGTTAACAAGCAGACGAGCATGTTCGGCAGCGCACAATCACAGAGTACTTACAAGCAGACACAGTTTGTAGACAGAAAAGGGAGATCGGATGCATTTTGGCTTAAAAACTAACAAAAAAAGTCAAACTATAACACAGAAACACCCTCAGGATGAGGTGCTTTAAGACACGCTAGCTCGCTAGCAACTAAAGTCCAGCAGTTTTTAGCTACTTCTAAATCACTAATCCTGGTCTCTGTTGCGACAAATAAAGTCTTACAAGTATCATCCCTGCACGACGAGGAATAGCTAAACATGCTTCACGACACACCTTAGCATACAGGCGTCAAAATGTAAACAAATGCCATGGCTGGATCTACACCTACCATCCAGATTATTTGATATCTTATTCTATTAAATTGGTAATTTTGATGTCTACAATTATGAAAACACCTTTGGAGATGCACAAATCTTTCTTCCAGTGGCGAACACTCTGAAAAAGGGGCGCCGGTACTTTTTAGAGGTGGTATAGTACTGAATATGATTTATTAGTATCGCGGTACTATACTCATACTACACAACCCTAATATGATGCCAGAAGACTCTTTGTATTGTGAACCTGAGATCTTGTTTGTATACCAAGTACAGGAGCGATACCACTATGATTATGTCGATATTTTTTGGCATCACAACATCTTCTTTTAGTTTGTTTTTTAATTTATATTATATTTATTAACTCATGAGGATGTTGGATATGACCAATGTATGATCCTGTAACGACTCGGTATCGGATTGATACCTACATTTTTGGTATCATCAAAAACTAATGCAAAGCATCCAGCAACAGAAGAATAAGTGATTATTCCATTTTAACAGGAGTGTAGATAGAACATGATAAAAGAGAAAGTAATCAGATATTAACAGTAAATGAACAAGTAGATTAATAATTAATTTTCTACCACTTGTCCTTAATAATTTTGACAAAATAATCGAATGGAAAATGACACATTTTAATTGTGGTTAGAGTGTCCGCTTTTAGATCAGTAGGCCGTGAATTCAAACCCCCGTCGAATAATACCAACAACTATAAAAGTGGGACTCAATACCTCCCTAGTTGGCACTCAGAATCAAGGGTTGAATTGGGGGTTAAATCACCAAAATGATTCCTGGGCGTGGCCACCGCTGCTGCTCACTGCTCCCCTCACCTCCAGGGAGTGAAAGTGATGGGTCAAATGCAGAGGATAACCTCACCACACCGAGTGTGTGTGTGACAATAATTAATACTTTAACTTTAAATTAGGAGCCTTCGTTTATTAATTTACTACTAAAAGACATTGTCTTGTTCACTATTTTATTTAAGTACAACAATTGCAATAAGAAACATATGTTTAATGTACCGTAAGATTTTTTTGTTAAAATAAAGCTGTCATGCCTGTAAATCACTTTTATGTTTGATCATGTTTATGTTTTGTTTTTGGACTCTTGTTTCCCGTTTTGCACTTTTGGTTTTGTTTGTTTCCATAGTTACTCATTATTTTCCACCTGGTCTCCAAGTCAAGCCCCTGTCCTCCGCCCCACACCTGTTTTTCTCATCATCATAGTCACTATTTAAGTCATTTTGTTTTCTGTTCCTCGGCCTGGGAACTCTGCTTTGTTGCGATCCGTGACTCGGATCTTCACATATTATTGTTTATTTTTCCATCTTTGTTCTCATTCTCCGTTTGATTCGTTTATTTCCCGTTTAGTCCATCACCATGGTTACTTATTAGTTTCAGCTGTTACTCCCGGTTCCTGCACACCTGTTCTCTGTTAATCACCTTCCCTTTATAAGCCAGCCTCTTCTGTTTATTCTTTCTGGGACTCTAGTTTGTTTTCGCGCAACGTAACGTCAGGTATGCTTTTCTCGCTAGCTCATTAGCTCAGCCACCTAGTCATCTTTAGCTCACATGCTAATCATCTTTGTTTTTACTTTTTATGCCTTCATGCCAAGTCTTAGTTCTTTATATTTCCTAGCTTTCATGCTAGCGTCTTTTGTTTCCATTTTATTAGCTCCAGTGTTTTTGGTCAGAGCTCACCTTTTGTTAATACATTTGTTAGATCCTACCTTTGTTGCATTCTTCGTTTGACGCATCCACGAGGGAATCGAACCCGGTACCACGATGTCGAACCGCCGTTACATGCTTGCTTTTGCTTATGCTGTACTACTTGCTTCATGCTTGTGCTACATGCTATTTACTATGACCAAGCACCTACCTTGCCTTGCCACGCTGATGATTGTTTTGACCACGCCACGTAAAGAAACTTGGGTAAAGAAACAAAACTAACACTTTAACATTAACTATGAACATAAACTATGAACATAACGCAAACAACATTTACTATGGCTGGACAAGGTTATAAAGGACTTTGGCATGAAAAAACTGGCATGGACGGAGCATGAGAAGAACACAGGTAGCATGGCATGAAGTGAGTAGAGTTAAAGTCGCCAGCCTGACTTCCTGGCAACTTTCGGTTTAAATAATACAGGTGATTGAACAGCTGCGTGAGTCAAAACAAATCAGGTGCGTGACATGACAGGTGAAACTAATTGGTAGGCATGGTAACAAAGCAAACAAGGAAGTGCAAAAACAGGAAACAATGGAGTCTTAAGCAAAACAGAACATAACTAAACAAAACGTGATCACAAGACATGACGATTTCAGCACATTGCCAACTCTCCTGATTTTTCCGGGAGACTCCCAAATTTCAGTGCCCCTCCCGAACATCTCCCGGGGCAACCCTTCACCCAAATTTCTCCCGATTTCCACCCGGACAAAAATATTGGGGGCGCGCCCTAAAGGCACTGCCTTTAGCTTCCTCAACAACCTGTCGTCACGTCCGCTTTTCCTCCCTACAAACAGCGTGTCGGCTCGGTCACATAACATACGCGGCTTTTACAGACACACATAAGTGAATGCAAAGCATACTGGGTCAACAGCCATACAGGTCACACTGAGGGTGGCCGTATAAACAACTTTAAAGGCCTACTGAAATAGATGTTCTTATTTGAACGGGAATAGCAGGTCCATTCTATGTGTCATTTAGTAGAGAACATCGACGATAAAGTTTGGAACTTTTGGTCGCTAATAGAAAAGCCCTGCCTGTACCGGAAGTATGTGCGCGTGATGTCACGAGTTGCAGGGCTCCACACATATTCACATTGTTTTTAATGAGAGCCACCAGCAGTAAGAGCAATTTGGACCGAGAAAGCGACAATTTCCCCATTAATTTGAGTGAGGATTTGTGAATTAGGATATTGATAGTGAAGGAATAGGAAAAAATAAAAAATAAAAAGCAACGGCTCAGGGCAACGGCAGTGTGAGCGTTTCAGATGTAATTAGACACATTTAGTAGGATTATTCTGGAAGATCCTTTTTCTGCTTATTGTTTTAATAGTGTTTCAGTGAGATTTTAAAGATTGTAAAGACATACCTCGAGGTCGGATGGCTGCGGTGAACACGAAGTGTCTCAGAGAGAAGCCGAGGAGCCAAGCTCACAGCTGCCACTGCTGCGGGACGACGATTAATCCAATGATTTCTCCGGTAAGATATATATCACAATTTCCCCATCCAAAAACATGCTGGTTGACGTAGAGAAAACATGTTCGCTCGACCGCACCGCTTCACAACAAACAAAGAAACATCGGCTGGGTCTTGGTGCTAAGGACAGCTGCAATCCACCGCTTTCCACCAACAGCATTGTTTTTTTTTATAGTCTCCATTATTAAATGAAGAAATTGCAAAAGATTGAGCAACACAGATGTCCAAAATACTGTGTATTTATGCGGTTAAAGCAGACAACTTTTAGCCGCGAGTGGTGCAGCTGCTAATATTTTGCGTCATCATTCCACGACCTTTTCAACAAGAAACTCGCGGGAAATTTAAAATTGCAATTTAGTAAACTAAAAAGGCCGTATTGGCATGTGTTGCGATGTTAATATTTCATCATTGATATATAAACTATCAGACTGCGTGGTCGGTAGTAGTGGGTTTCAGTAGGCCTTTATAACTGCTCCAAAAATGCGCCACACTGTGAACCCACACCTAACAAGAATGACAAACGCATTCTGGGGGAAAACATCCGCACCGTGACACAAAATAAACACAACAGAACAAATACCCAGAAACCCTTGCAGCACTAACTCTTCCGGGATGCTACAATATACACCCCCCGCTACCACCAAACCCACATGTATTGCATGTAAGCATAGCTCAATTCCATGACAAACCCAGGCTTTCGCACGCCACGTTTTAGCTTACAGCGTCAGGTCGGGGGTAAAACCCCCCCCCCCCCCCCACCACCCCCACTTCCCCCCAGATGATCCCAAACTTGTGCTTCAGTTCAGGAGAGGAGGGGAAAAGCGGCGGCTGGCTTTGATCGGCCGACTGTTACTAAGAAGCTTTCTCGGGGGCATTAAGGGGGACCTAAAATGTTTCAAATGGACAGATCAAGAGCGAGCGGACAATTGTCGGTTAAAAGAAGGAATACTCCTTTATCCAGTTGGTGCATGTGAGGTGATCTCAGAGCCGATTAGCCACAGAAGTTAAACCTTCACCCGGGTTAAGGGCTAAAAACAACTGCAGAGTTCAATCATTTCTCCCTGTTGAAAAACACTGTCATCACTTTCATGTGTAATTGCTGGGAAATATTCCTCCTTTTGTTAATAAGCAAGCCTCGCCCTCGTTAATGAAACAGGCGGTGTCCGCTAACGATAATCGTTATTTGTTCCAACGCTACACCCGGGTTTATCTCGTTGGCACCCCCACCCACCCACCTTCCCAGGCCATGCCGCGGACCCCGCTCGCTTTTCTAATTAAGCGTGTTGATGCCGCGGCGGACGCTCACCTGCAATTATGCCGTTTTAATGAGCAGCCGCCGACGGAACGAGGGCACGGCGAGGTCAGCCAGTGGCAGCAAAGCATTGGTGTTTTAATAGACACTTAAATGCTGTTAATTTAGCGCCCGCTTTAATGGGAGGGGAAGCAGGCTTGCAGAACACGTCGGGGCTTTGGAGCTCGGGAGGGAGGAATAAGCGCTTTAACAATTTAAGGACTCTTTCTGTTTTACTGGCACTTTTTTTTCGGAAGGCAGGAGTAACTTGTTTTCGTTTTTTCAGCGGAACTCAATCGCCGAAATTCAAAGCACACGTTGGAAGGCAGGCCCGACAGGATTAAGTGAGTGTTGTACAAACACATGATTATTGGTATTGTGCCACCCTTTGTTTACACTAGTTATTCACAGAAGTGGGTAGTAACACGCTACATTTACTCCGTTACATCTACGTGAGTAACTTTGGGATGAATCATACTTCTAAGAGTAGGTTTATGTAACATACTTTTACTTTTACCTGAGAATATTTATAGAGAGGAAACGCTACTTTTATTCCGCTCCATTTATCTACATTCAGCTTGCTACTCGCTACTGATTTTTATGTGTTAATGTTTTATTCTGTTTTGTTTTGTCAGACAGACCTTCAAAGTAGGATCTACCACATGCCTGTTTCACCAATCAAATGCAGTCACTGGTGACGTTTGACTCCGTTTCACCAATCAAACAGAGACACTTTTTTTTTGATAAACCTTTATTTACAAATTTCCACATTTACAAACAGTTGAAAATAAAGATCAAAGTAAGTACAAAAACCGTACAAAACAGCGCCAGGGGTTGTAAATTCAAAGAAACTAAAATAGAATGCAAATAAAATATATATATATAAAATAAACAAAGTGCAAAGTCATAGGCTCACTCAATCTCAGTAAATAACTTAAATTTGGAACACAGCATCATCGTTTTCACAGCTTTTGGTTTTTTAGAGGTAGAGTGTTTTAATGTAGAGTTCTAAATCTTTTTGAAAGGCACAAAAACAGGTCGGGTATTGAGAAACTTACATTTATGAAAATAAAACTTTGCCAATAGTATAATGAGGTTGCAAAGGTAAATTTAATTTTCAATTTTTTTTTCAGTACAGTGTAAAACCAAATATATATTATTTAATGTATATTATTGTTTTAGTTGCTTAAGAGATATTCCTGGCTCTGAATTTGTTCATTGCTATTTTTATGTTTCTGTGCATTACTTGTTGCCGTCATCGTTAAACGAACAGGTTACTCATCAGTTACTCAGTACTTGAGTAGTTTTTTCACAACATACATTTTACTTTTACTCAAGTAAATATTTGGGTGACTACTCCTTACTTTTACTTGAGTAATACATCTCTAAAGTAACAGTACTCTTAATTGAGTACAATATCTGGCTACTCTACCCACCTCTGGTTATTCATTAATACCACTGTGGCCTCAAACCTAGTATGTGCTCATGATGGAGCGTATGGCACACTATCTACCTGTACTGACACTGCCTAATACCAGTGTTGGTGTTTTATATTAGTCATCCGCCATCTGCTAGATTAAAATAGTCACTAACTCTATTGCTAGTGTTAAAAAGCACTGTTGCAAGGATTTTAGGGATTCCACCATCTACGGTCCGTAATATCATCAAAAAGTTCAGAGGATCTGGAGAAATCCCTGCACGTTCGCCGGTACTGCATAAAAAACAAAACAAAAAACATCAGTGTGTAAAGGATATCACCACATGGGCTCAGGAACACTTCAGAAAACCATTGTCAGTAACTACTGTTGGTCGGTACATCTGCAAGTGCAAGTTAAAACGCTACTATGCAAAGCAAACTCCATTTATCAACAACACCCAGAAACGCCGCCGGCTTTGCTGGGTCCGAGCTCGTCTAAGATGGACTGATGCAAAATGGAAAAGTGTTCTGTGGTCTGACAAGTCCACATTTCAAATAGTTTTCGGAAACTGTGGACGTCGGAAAAGAACCATCCGGATTGTTCTCAAACTAGGTTTGAAATGAGTACATTGTGTGAGATGTACGATGAAATGCAAAATATTGTAATTGTGAACATTTAATGCATCGGTCTTGTTTGCTGCAGGGCTACGAACAGGCAATTGTTTAACTTTACGTTCATTTTTGTCTCATAGTCAGTCAATCAATCAATCAAAGTTTACTTATAATAGCCCTAAATCACGGGTGTATCAGAGGGCTGCACAAGCCACAACGATATCCTTGGCTCAGATCCCACATCAGGGCAAGAAAAAAACTCAACCCAATTGGATGACAATTAGACAATGAGGGGACCGCATATGTGTTCTTGGACGTTAAGTCGTTCAAATAGAGACATAGGAAAGAGCTTTCATAGAGTCCTGTAAGAAGTGCTTCATAAAGATAATAAAGTCAGGGAAAAACGAAAGTGTGTTGAAGGAAACGGCTCTTAAAAAAAATGATTGTCAACATCTTGTGGAATACAATCGATGCTTGTGTCTGCAGCGATCACTTTGTAAAATGTTTGTTTGAACATTTTGATTTGTTTGAGATACTTTCTGTGATGCAATTGAGTTTATTCTCTATTATATTAGTGGTCTTAAAACTAAGAAAATTACAAAATAATTAGATTAGTTTGTGTTTTTTTGGTTGCAATGCCTATATATAACTACGAAGACCTGGTTGTGCAAATAAACTAACCTCATGTTAAGTCCGAGTAACAAATACCGTAATTATTGGACCAATCCACCGTATATTTGTTGTCGATTTTCATAACAGAAACTAAACACATCTCTCGTATGCTCAACAGCATATACTGAATCTTGATATTGCTAGCAAACATTGCTGAACAACAGGGATATTTATACATAGGACCAGGGATTTGATGGGTTGGTCGACATTTACAGTTTGCATTGTAATTGTGCAATAAAGTTTCCCATAGTTGAACATCGGGAATTCAGCACATCCCAGTGTGCTGAAACGGGAAATAGATGCTTGTTTGTTGTCATCATTGTGTTGTTATTTTTTGTCGTAATCAGTTCAACTGCATGGCAGCAGCATTGAGGTCTGCAATCAAAGGAACTTTCCCGTGTGACACATTTAATGCAGAAGCAGCAGCCGCTTTTGAACGGGTAGATAGTGTTTTGTTGTTGAAATGCGCCAGAGTGGCTCCCCACTGAGACGTACGCTTGGACTTTAATGTATCGCACGATGATGCGCTTGTTATCCATAATGGGCCTGAATTCAGGACGGCCGGGGCTGAAAGGGACCTGCGTCTCCTCCGATATTCCCATTTAAAAAAAAAACCCTACAAATTCTCCTTTTCCTGTTTAAGTGCCTGAAATTGTGCCAAATTAGACCCTGGTGGTTTCAGATATGGTAGAAATGTGGAGAATACTGTGTCCCTGTAGTCACAGTTTATGTAAACCATGTAAAACGACTGATGGCATTAGAATAGAATATAAAGAATAGAATGGACTCTATTGTCAATAACGAGATCAAAGACTACAACTTAAGGTGAGGTAGTGGGAACAAATATGGGGTGCAATAAATATCACAAGAGGTAGTAATAAAGGAAAAAAATAACAATTGAAATAAACAGACTACTACCCAATAAAAATAATAAGCAATTCTGTACAATATACAAAACACTATAGAAATACAAAATACTGTACAATATACAGAACAAGACAAGTGTACCGAAGTAATAAATAACAATCAGCGTCGGACATATTGCACTCGAAGGGTAGAATTGCACAGTAGGGTATTAGGGCATGATATTATATAGGGGCGTAATATTATTATTATTATAAGTTAGAGTTCAACATGGTGACAACTTTGGGAAAGAAGCTGTCTCTGAGCCTGTTTGTTGTGGCTCTGATGCACCTGTAGCGCCTGCCTGATGGTAGCAAGTCGAACAGGTGGAAGCCAAGGTGTGTGCTGTACTTGGTAATGTTTTTTGCTCTGTTGAGGCAACGGGAGTTGTGTAAATCCTTCAGGGAGGGCAGGGGACAGCCGATTACATGAAGTGGTAAATTATAGTGTGTAATTGTTATTGGACGAAAAATACAGGATATTTTTATTTCACCGTACAGCTGTTTGAGGCTTCTAAATATCCTAACAAGGGACCCGTCAGGGGCCAACTTTGGTTAGCTTAAAGGGGAACTGCACTTTTTAAAACAAAAATGTGCCTGTCTTTCTGGTTTTACGAGCAAATGAGCATGTTCGGCAGCGCACAATTACGGAGTACTTACAAGCAGACACGGTTTGTAGACAGAAAAGGGAGACCGGATGCCATCCATCCATGGGGTCGCGGGGGCCGCTGGTGCCTATCTCAGCTACAATCGGGCGGAAGGCGAGGTACACCCTGGACAAGTCACCATCTCATCGCAGGGCCTACACAGATAGACAGACAACATTCACACTCACATTCACACACTAGGGCCAATTTAGTGTTGCCAATCAACCTATCCCCAGGTGCATTTCTTTGGAAGTGGGAGGAAACCGGAGTACCCGGAGGGAACCCACGCATTCACGGGGAGAACATGCAAAATCCACACAGAAAGATCCCAAGCCAGGGATTGAACCCAGGACTACTCAGGACTTTCGTATTGTGAGGCAGACGCACTAACCCCTCTTCCACTGCCGAGACCGGATGCATTTTTGCTTAAAAACTAAAGATAAAGGTGAACGCCCTCAGGAATGGGTGCTTTAAGACATGGCTCGCGAGCTAGCGGCTTAAGTCTATTCACAGTCGGCAGTGTTGTAGATACTTCTAAATCACTAATCTTCGTCTCCATGGCGACAAATAAAGTATGTTTCTTACAAGTATCATCCCTGCAGGACGAGGAATAGCTAAACATGCTTCACTACACACCATAGCACACCGGCGTCAAAATGTAAACAAACACCATTGGTGCATCTACACCTAACATCCACTGTAATGATACAAAGTACAGGAGCGTATCTAGTCGATACTACTATGATTACGTCGATATTTTTTAGCAACAACACATCTTATTTCGTTTTTAAAACATTTATATTATGTTTATCCATCCATCCATCCATCCATCCATCCATCCATTTTCTACCGCTTATTCCCTTTCGGGGTCGCGGGGGGCACTGGCGCCTATCTCAGCTACCATCGGGCGGAAGGCAGGGTACACCCTGGACAAGTCGCCACCTCATTATGTTTAGAAACTCAGGAAATATGTCCCCTGGACAGATGAGGACTTAAATTATGACCACTGTATGATGCGGATTGATACCCAAATTTGTGGTTTCATCCAAAACTAATGCAAAGTATCCAAACTACCGAAGAATAAGTGATTATTACATTTTAACAGAAGTGTAGATAGAACATGTTAAAAGAGAAATTAAGCATGTATTAACAGTAAATGAACAAGTAGATTAATAATTCATTTTAGACCAATTGTCCTTTAAGGCCTACTGAAACCCACTACTACCGACCACGCAGTCTGATAGTTTATATCAATGATGAAATATTAACATTGCAACACATGCCAATACGACCTTTTTAGTTTACTAAATTGCAATTTTAAATTTCCCGCAAAGATTCTCGTTGAAAACTTCGCGGAATGATGACTCTTACGCGGGATGTCACGGACTGTCAGGAAATATTAGCGCAGCGCACTACTAGCGGCTAAAAGTCGTCTCTTTTCATCGCGCAATTAAACAGTATTCTGGACATCTGTGTTGCTGAATCTTTTGCAATTTGTTTATTTAATAATGGAGACTATCAAGAACAATGCTGTTGGTGGAAAGCGGTGGATTGCAGCTGTCTTTAGCACCGAGACACAGCCGGTGTTTCTTTGTTTTTAACACAGAGCGGTCAAGCGAACATGTTTTCTCTACGTCAACCAGCATGTTTTTGGATGGGGAAAATTGTGATATGTATCTTACCAGAGACATCATTGGATTATTCGTCCTCCTGCAGTAGCTGTTTGAAAGGCAGCTGTGAGCTTGGCTCCTCGGCTTCTTTCTGAGACACTGCGTGTTCATCGCAGCCATCCGACCTCGAGGTATGTCTTTACAATCTCACTAAAACACTATTAAAACAATAAGCAGATAAGGGATCTTCCAGAATTATCCTAGTAAATGTGTTTAATTACATCTGAAATGCTCACACTGCCGCCACCCGGAGCCGTCGCTTTTTATATTATTTTATTTATTTATTTATTTTTTTAGTCCTTCACTATTAATATCATCATCCACGAATCTTTCATCCTCGCTCAAATTAATGGGGAAATTGTCGTTTTCTCGGTCCGAAAAGCTATTGCCGCTGGAGGCTCCCATTAAAAACAATGTGAGGACGTGAGGAGCCCTCACACTTGTGACATCATCGTCTGCGACTTCCGGTAAAGACAAGGGTTTTTTATCAGCACCAAAAATTGCGAACTTTATCGTTGATGATCTCTACTAAATCCTCTCAGCAAAAATATGGCAATATCACGAAATGTGAAAGTATGACACATAGAATGGACGTGCTATCCCCGTTTAATTAAGAAAATCTCATAATTTTGACAAAATAATAGAATGGAAAATGACACAATATGTTACTGCTTACGTCAGGAGCTAAATTAAGAGTCTTTGTTTGTTTACTAACTAATGAAAGACAAGTTGTCTTGTATGTTCACTATTTTATTTAAGGACAAACTTGCAATAGGAAACATATGTTTAATGTACCCTAAGATTTTTTGTTAAAATAAAGCCAATAATGCCATTTTTTGTGGTTCTCTTTATTTAGAAAAGTACCGAAAAGGAACCGAAATCCAAATCCAAAATTGGCATCGAGACGACAGTAATTTACACGCAAATAAGCAAATGCAGTTACAAGATATTATTAGTGGTTGTCTTGCCAAAGGTTTTAATTCAGCAGCGATAATTTGCTTCCTCAGGCCTCGAATGATCAGACGTGTTCGCCGCTCCGACCCTTTTTATAATGTAGCGTACAATTTCCCTGAGCGGGGAGAGTGGGCAGGGGAGGATGGGTGTTTGTCAAGCGGTGCAATGGAAGTGAAAACATACACGCGCAACAAAAAAAGGAGGGTGAAAATAGAACGTTTGAAGGCGGCTGACTCTGGTGACATTAGCCGGGATGTAATGATTAGGTAGGAGCGTCCGTCGTCATTGAGCTTTTCAGGAGTGAATGGAGGTGCGCCCGTCATTACACGCGCTCCGTAGCTGTCCACTTCCTGCTGGGAAGAGGTCCCCTCTGCTTTCACATTAAGCGGAGTAGTTCAGCAAATAACAGCATAGCAAGAGTTTGTCGCCCCCCAACCACCCTCACTTCTCTTTTGACATGGAGCGCCTCTGGAAAAAGGACACGCCTCCATTTCAACTTAAAAGCGGGCATGTGATGCTCGCTGCTAACAAGGGAAGTCATAATAGCGGCGCTAAAAGACAGAAAGGCGGAGGGGAAAAAAAAAAAAAAGGGTGTCATCATACATGAAAAATGCACAATTACGTGAATTCGATCTTTGGCGAAAACAAGCTCAAGGTTTGCACGAACTAACGAGATGTTACGCACGATGTTGACCGAAGCTGAAGTAAGTCAGAAATTGAGCAACAGTATAACCTTTTCCGGAAAAATGGCAGAGCGTAAGAAAACTTTTGGCATATCCATCCATAAATTTATAATAATTATAATAATGGATTAGATTCTACATGTACAGACACTTGTGGAAATCACACGGGAATACCTTAAGAGAAGAAAACGCGCGATTTCAGCTATTTCAGATGCAACACATCTCGGACGGCAAGAGAACTGTGATTCTACTTAGTGGAAAACTTTGTCCATTTGTCGAAGGAGAGACGACGAGAATGCGTGCTCTCGTGAATTTGATAACAAAGGTAGTGTTTGCTTTGTATTACCTGGCCTACGAGGGGAAGACTGTGGAAAACACGGAATGCATTTGGACTGGCAAAGCAGACTGTATCTGGTATTGACCGCCATGTATGTCGCCGATTCAACGTCTAGGTCCACAGTATATAAAGTCACCAAAAAAGAATGGACAATGAAGGTGAAGGCAAAAGAGTGATGAGTGTGCTGATCAGATATCTAGATCCTAGATTGATTGATGTAAAATGTTCTTTATCACATGGTTTATGTGTCTAATGAAGATTTGATTAATTTATGATGGCTCAGGTGTGATTCACTACAATAGGGCCCCACAGCACACTGGATTCCAGTTAATTGAAATACCACAACACCGGATATTGTTCAGATAAGTTACATTTAAGAAATTGCACACAAAGCAACACTGGAGGTGACTATGAAGTGCGCATTTTCTGCGCATGCGTACTATGTCGCATTGTGTCTGCGAACGGAGGGGTAGAGGTGGTCTTAAACGGTGGCATTGTTGTGTGTGGACATGGATAAGATTAGGTGCGATTTACCCTGAATAACCTTATCCGGCTTAGTGTAAACGGGGCCTTAGGGGCTATAAAGGTGCCAAAGAACAATATGTTTGAAGCAGAGGACCTAACACTGCAGGTTTCGCATATCATTTGTTCGAGGGGAGGAGCCACAGCCACAGTTACCACAGCTATATGCACTTTACTGCGTACCTCTTGCTTGGCCCCAAAAGAGTTGTTAGTGCGACACCCGGTGGACACATTTATTTCTTTAAACAATTTCAGCTCAATTTTATACGTGGCATGCCGCATAAAACCTGATCCGGCCCACGGGCCGTTGGTTTGACTCAACCGGTCATACTGGCCAACCCTCCCGGTTTTCCTGGGAGACTCCCGAATTTCAGTGCCCCTCCTGAATATCTCCCGGGGCAACCATACTCCCGAATTTCTCTCGATTTCCCCCCAGACAACAATATTGGGGGCGTGCCTTAAATGCACTGCCTTTAGTGTCCTCTCTCACCTGAAAAGGAGACTGTTATATATGTCTCCGTTATCCATAGGTTTATCTACAACCCATAAAGTAACCGGCACGTTTATACACTGACACACGGATTCCCATCATGCATTGCTTCAAAACTAAGGCAAGTAGTAATGTCCAAAAAAATAACATAAACAAAGCAGAAGAACGAAGAAGAGACAGTCGTGCGACGACGAGTAAAAAGAAGAAGTACGCTTGCAAATGATTGAAAAAAAATATTTCAGTTCATCCAGGACAGCTTGAAGGAGAAGGGGTATGTTTACTGCCTGCAAATTATGTAAATCAGACTTCTCCTTTGAACGCGGTGGTCGAACGGATATACTCATTCATGAACGGATTTTATATATATATTAGAGATGCGCTGTTTGCGGTCTCATCCGCGGAGTCCGCGGATAAACCGCGGGTCGGGCGGGTGACATGACGAAAAATTTGATTTTAAATAGATTCGGGCGGGTGGCGGTTGAACCATTCGGAATTATTTGATATTCATTGTTCAGGGATCAGCAACCTTTAACACTTAAAGGGCTATTTTGACCCGTATCACAAAGTAAAAAAACAACAGGAGCTACAAACAATCTTGCAAATATCTGCTTGCAGTCACCCATTTAACAAGAATTAGGGCGTGCTATAAAGTCATTGCCTTTTTGACGCCTTCTACAATATGTATAAACTGAATGCCAGCCCAGCAACATGTTATGTGTGGCTTCCGCAGACACACGTACACGACTGCAAGGCATACTGGGTGACGCAGAGTACACTGATGGTTGTGATATAAACCATTTTAACACTCTTACTAATATGCGCCACGCTGTGAAGCCACACCAAACAAGAATGACAAACACATTTCGGGAGAACATCCTCACTGTAACACAACATAAACGCAACACAACAAATACCCAGAATCCTTTGCATCCATGAGTCTTCCTGACTATATTATACACCCCTTTAGCACCAAAACCCGCCCCCCACCCCCCCATGCGTTGGTAAGGTGGGCGGGGTTTGGTGCTAGCGGGGTGTATAATATAGTCAGGAAGACTCATGGATGTAATGGATTCTGGGTATTTGTTGTGTTAAAATTGTTTATATCACAACCGTCAGTGTACTCTGTGTCACCCAGTATGCCTTTCAATCTTGTACGTGTGTCTGCGGAAGCTGCACACAGCATGTTACTGGACTGGCATGTTGAAAAAGGTGTCAAAGTCAATGGCTTCATAGCACGCCTTTAATCTCGTTATCTGAATAAGCACCAACAAACAGTCGTGAAATTGTTTGCGATTCTCACAATCTTTTATTCTCTTTGAAACGGGTCAATATAGATCTATGAATGGTAAAAGCTGCCGACCCCTGATATATAACAACGGGCGAGTGGCGGGCGGTTGCGGTGTGGATAAAATGTTGGTTCGGGTGGATAACGACTTTAGTGATGCGGTTGTGGATGACACAATTGCCTATCCGCGCATCTCTAATATATATATATATATATATATATATATATATATATATATATATTTCTTAATTACATTATCCAGAGAATAGTGCTCGATATCGTGGTAGAGCGCAATGTATGTGTGTGTGGGAAAAATCACAAGACTACTTAATCTCTACAGAACTGTTTCATGAGGGGTTCCCTCAATCATCATATATATATATATATAAAGCGGTATAACTCGGTTGGTTTAGTGGCCGTGCCAGCAACTTGAGGGTTGCAGGTTTGATTCCAGCTTCCGCCGTCCTAGTCACTGCCGTTGTGTCCTTGGGCAAGACACTTTACCCACCTGCTCCCAGTGCCACCCACACTGGTTTAAATGTAACTTAGATATTGGGTTTCACTATGTAAAGCACTTATATATTATAATTGTAGTGATTAAAATGTAATTGTCTAAAAACATATCAAAAGTAATTTGACATGTTTCCAACATTTTAAACATATTTCAATTTGTTATGTCCTTTGAAAGATATTAATCACGATTCAAACAAAATATTCAAATTATATATATATATATATATATATATATATATATATATGCAAGTATGTACTACAAACCAACGTCTTTGGCTCTCTGTGACCTTGTTTAAGGCTTCCCAGCTCATCATCCATTTGTATTTTTTCTTCTCATCAAGGGGTCTTACTCACTTCAGAGGCTGAACAGATTAGCGATCCACTCGGGGTGCGATGGCTTCACGTCCAATTTCGAGTGTCTCAGAGCGTACTTGTCATGAGTGTTTACTCCCGACCGTTTTTCAGCCGGCCGGCCAGACTGAGCGAGCGTGACACTAAAGACAAATAAAAACCGCATCAGCCGCGTTGATCTTTTCTAAAGCTGCGCCAGAAACCTGGGGCCGACATTTTATCTTGGCCGACAGCGGTTTGCCAAAGTTATGGATGGACCGCCTCGCTGACACTATTATTTACAAAATGGCTCAAATGTCATCGCTCCTTTGTAGCTCTCGGCTTTTTCCGACCCGCTACTCCGTGCCGTGAAAGGGTGCACTTTGTGGAGGTGAGCCGGCGGAGAAAATATTTCTATCGCATTCGCCGTCGGATCAATAGAGATGTGTTTACTTGTCGAACGGCACAATGTTCACTCAGTAATGATGATTATTAAACAGCCTGTTGACTGAGAGCTTTTGTCTGCTCGCCACTGGAGGGTCTCACACACACACACACACACACACACACACACACACACACACACACACACACACACACACACACACACACACACACACACACACACACACACACTTCTACTGTCAGGTAAGCGGTCAAAGTGGAGGCTGAGCCCCTCCTATCCCCTTTTTTGGGCGGACAAAAGGGACAAGGCGGGTCAATGAGATTCACAGTAATTAAACTGAAAGGGGTCATTTTCCGAGCAAACCCAGAAGCCCCCTCGGGTTAAGGGGCTAAGTTAGAGCGGTTTGGCCCTGAGAAGTGACGGGAAAAGCTCATGTTTCTGACAGGGGACATTTTAAAAAATATATATATATTCGGGGGTCATGTTTGAAATAAGAAGATTTTTTTCCCGATGCTTTTAAAGCGTGTGGCGACAATAGCAATAGATTGCAATACCACATGACCTCTGAACTTGTTTCAGAATAGAATAGAAAGTACTTTATTGATCCCTGGGGGAAATTCAGCACCACAGTTTGCTCACAATAAACAATAATAATAATATATAATATATGACGTATATAATATATGAATAATATAAATATATTCTACATATATTTTACGGTTTAGCTCAGTTGGTAGAGTGGCCGTGCCAGCAACTTGAGGGTTGCAGGTTCAATTCCCGCTTCTGCCAACCTAGTCACTGCCGTTGTGTCCTTGCTCAAGACACTTTACCCACCTGCTTCCAGTGCCACCCACACTGGTTTGATTGTAACTTAGATATTGGGTTTCACTATGTAAAGTGCTTTGAGTCACTAGAGAAAAAGCGCTATATAAATATAATTCACTTCACTTCACATTTAAGTGCAATCAAGAAGGAACATATGCATTATAATTTTGCATATTTTCTACATATTCACAGGGGTTTTAAAGTAGGGATGGCTTTTTTTGCCGGTATCCGATATTCCATGGCAGTTTTATTAGAGTAAGCCAGCGTTTGTGGGTGTTATTGCTGCTTCAGGTACAAATACAGAAAGGTAAGATACACTCACAATACTTGATTCATTTTGTTAAAAGAAAATGGGACCAAATATCATTCAATATTGTTTGTCATGACAGTTAGGGAGATAGTTGAATACATTGTTTTGACGACAGTAGTACCTCAGGATTAGGGTAGCAAAGGGGTGGAAACTTTCCGGAAATTTACCACGGGAAGTCAATGGGGAACATTATCACAATTTCAAAAGGGTTAAAAACAATAAAAATCAGTTCTCAGTGGCTTGTTTTATTTTTCGAAGTTTTTTTCCAAATTTTACACCTCCTGGAATATCCCTAAAAAAAGCTCTGAAGTTCTTGATTTTCCCTATTTGGGAAGCGACTGTCCATTTCCCTGTGACGTCATACAGTGCTGCCAATACAAACAACATGGCGGATAGCACAGCAAGATATAGCGACATTAGCTCGGATTCAGACTCGGATTTCAGCGGCTTAAGCGATTCAACAGATTACGCATGTATTGAAACAAATGGTCGGACTATGGAGGCAGATAGCGAAAACGAAATTGAAGAAGAAATTGAAGCTATTGAGCGAATAGCTATTGATGCTATTCGGCCATAGCATGGGTGTACCTAATGAAGTAGCCCATAGCATGCCTGCCTTATTAGCATCGCCGGTAAAATGTGCGGACCAAACGATCAGGACTTTCGCATCTTGTGACACTGGAGCAACTTAAATCCGTCGATTGGTAAGTGTTTGTTTTGCATTAAATGTTGGTATCTAGTTTCAAATGTACATACAGCTAGCGTAAATAGCATGTTAGCATCGATTAGCGTAGCATGTTAGCATCAATTAGCTGGCAGTTATGCCGTGACCAAATATGTCTGATTAGCACATAAGTCAACAACATCAACAAAATTCACCTTTGTGATTTTGTTCACTTAATCGTTGCAAATGCATCTGCAGGTTATCCATACATCTCTGTGCCATGTCTGTCTTAGCATCGCCGGTCAAATGTGAAGACACTCTGGCACATTCAATGGGGGTCTGGCGGCAGATTTCTTGCCAGTGGTGCAACTTGAATTTACAATGAAAAAGACGGATACAAACGGTCTGTAAAATGTTGGAATGTACATTCTAAGCACCATTCCGTGGCAGAAAAAAAACATGCAGCATTTGCTTTAGTTAACACCTTATAAAATAAAATAAAACCACAAACCTGCGGGCAACAATCAGACAATGTCGGTATCCGATCTTTCTTTGGCTTACGCCTAAACACACAGAATAACACTCGTTACCTACGCACGTAAGCACACACACATACGCACAAACTTAAAACTAGAGGACAACACAGGTAAACATATTCACTTATTAATTAAAGACCTCATTTTTACAGAAAAACTAACAAAATGTTGGTAAGATCGTCCGACCGAGACTCACTCTAGGCCATGTAAAACTTTTCTGTGAGGGGAAGAAAGGAGGGGCTACACAACCCTGGAGGACTACAGGAGCTCAGGGGGGACAAAAAGATATCAAACCGCCCTCTCACAGGCGAGTTTGAAGTAAAAATTCACATACAAAATATAATAAATAACAAAGGTGTATTTAAACTCCGTTACACCTACATAAAAGAAACTTAGTTTTATTTATATTTTCTACCGCTTGTCCCACTCGGGGTTGCGGGGGGTGGTGGAGCTTATCTCAGCTGAATTACCATGAATTGATGAACATGGACCCGGACTTAAACAAGTTGAAAAACTTATTCTGGTGTTACCATTTAGTGGTCAATTGTACGTAATATCAACTGTACTGTACAATCTACTAATAAACGTTTCTATCAATCAATCAATCAATCAATCAATCAATCAATCAATCCAATCAACCAATCAATCAATTCGGGTGGTAGGCGGGGCACACCTGACCCTATAGGTTGATTGGCAACACTAAATTGGCCCTGGTGTGTGAACGCGAGTGTGAATGTTGTCTAGTTTTATCCAAGCATTTAATAAAAGTCAAACACAAATAAGGCAACAAGAGAAGTATCCCACACTATTCTTTTGTAAAGTAAATCTGTACAGCAGATATAGATCATCTACATCAACAAAATGATTTGCCCGAGTGGCCCCAAAGGGAATAAGCGGTAAAAAAAAGATGGATGGATGGCTAGACAGGACAGATAAAAAAAATAAATATATATATATATATATATATATATATATCTATTTTAGCACCCCATTTATTTATTTTTTAAAAATATATATGTGTTTAAATAAATTAATGCAGTGTAAAAATGAGGAAGTCGGGATTAATGGTTTTATAGTGCACAACTTTTCAAAGCAGGGTTTGAAAGCACGAAACTGCATAATACTGACTAAGCACAGCCACAAGATCACACAACCCCCCCCCTTTCGGCATCACATCGCACCCCACAAGGGGCCATGATTTAAGAAGGAGTGAATTAAGGACACATATTACGTATGCCTAGCTTGTTTGCTATTGTGTGCTTAGCTGTTGTGTAGCTGCTTACATCCTAGAAGCCTATTGCGTGTTTACCTTTAATGAATAACTCCAACAAATACAAAAAATGATGATTGTTGGAGGAAATTTAGATGTTACTTTGCACAAGTAAACACGCTGCAGGACTGCTTGTATCGAAGCTTATATCGAAGATTTTTGATTAAAGCCGATATTATCCGACAGCGATTTATTTTGTGAAATTGGACTGATATTCGATATCAATACCTGCTCAAGACACCCCTAAAAAATGCAAGGAACAATATCACAAACACGTAATAATAAACAGACTACTTTATTTGTGCGCGGACAAGATACAAAAATCGTACTTTTGGGGAAAAAAACGTGGTCAAACCAAATCATACGAAAAGCGTGGCGTACAAAACTGAGGTTTACTTAAAAAAGTATTTGTATTTACTGATAATTTTACCCATAATCGATCAAGGAAATATAGCTTTTAGTGTGTTTTTGTCGCGTTTGGAACGCATTGTGATGCACGAGTTGTCACCCCAGGATGCAGCGGACCAGGACAAGGCAGGAATGCAGGTAGGAGCTTGTTTAATACCATCCATCCATCCATTTTTTACCGCTTATTCCCTTTTGGAGTCGCGGGGGGTGCTGGCGCCTATCTCAGCTACAATCGGGCGAAAGGCGGGGTACACCCTGGACAAGTCGCCACCTCATCGCAGGGCCAACACAGATAGACAGACAACATTCACACTCACATTCACACACTAGGGCCAATTTAGTGTTGCCAATCAACCTATCCCCAGGTGCATGTCTTTGGAGGTGGAAGGAAGCCGGAATAACCAGAAGGAACCCACGCAGTCATGGGGAGAACATGCAAACTCCACACAGAAAGATCCCGAGTCTGGGATTGAACCTTAATACAAAAAGGTAAAATAACGCTGCAACAAAAGGAAAAGAAACGGCGTGCCTACGCACAGGGAGTTAATGCTAAACTTTAGCATGCAGTTACCAGAGTCCGAGAGTTGTGTGCCGAATGCACGGAAGCTAAGGCGGAACTTAGCAAGCAGTACAAAAAAATAGCGTGCCGAGCGCACGGAAGCTAAGACGTGACTTAGCAAGGTAAATACAAATCTGAGAAACAAACATTACTTTTGCTTGTAGCAAACAAACCATCCCAGACAGAACTAAGGTAGCAGGCAGGTTTAAATACTCAAGCAGACAATAACTAACAGGTGTGCGTGGATACAATAGCAGGTGGGACAAATCAGAAACCATGGGGACAAGATAAACAAAGAAGTGCACAAACTAAGGGATCGGAAGGGTCCAAAAATAATCTAGACTCAAGAACAAAAACTATGTCAGATCCGGGAGGCAGATCGTGACGGTTTTAATGATATAGAGAGCCAAATGCCTCGTGGTTAGAGCAGGGGTCGGGAACCTTATTGGCTGAGAGAGCCAAGAAGCCAAATATTTTAAAATGTATTTCCGTAAGAGCCATATAATATTTTTTAACACTGAACACAACTAAACGCGTGCATTTTTTTAGTAAGATTAACATTTCTAGAGTATAACAGGTCTCTTATAAACGCCGTTTCTTTGCTTTCTGTCAAGTGTTCTTTTGTCATTTTTATATTAAAACAAGTTCTTACCTGCTATCCTGCCTTGTCCGAGTCCTGCAGCATCTTGGGCTGTCAACTCGCGCATTAAAAATGCGTCCCAAACGTAACATATATATTTTTGCAAAAGTAAAACAAAGAACCAATGGCCTATAATATAACACATCAGTGTACCCAAGACAAACAATAAGTGACGAAAAAGTACCATCCATCCATTTTCTACTGCTTGTCCCATAATCAATAAAATAGTCAATAAAAAAAAAAAAAAGTCATGACATTAAGTACAATCTAGAATAATCTCTTCCCGCAATACCTCTCCTCTCAGTCTGTTCTTAAAACCACTCTGCTGGTGATTGATAGCAGATATTGTGGAAGTCGATTCCAGTAAGTGATTGCCCTGTACATAACCCCGTTTTGGGTTTAAGGGGCGGTATAGCTCGGTTGGTAGAGTGACCGTGCCAGCAACTTGAGGGTTCCAGGTTCGATCCCCGCTTCCGCCATCCTAGTCACTGCCGTTGTGTCCTTGGGCAAGGAAGACACTCTACCCACCTGCTCCAAGTGCCACCCACACTGGTTTAAATGTAAATTAAATATTGGGTTTCTATAAAAAAGCGCTATATAAATATAATTCACTTTACTTCAAGATGGGTGAAAGTACCTCTTAGGGCTAGCCGAGTCCCATAGTTGTGATTGTCACTAGCAGGCAATACCTGAGAATATAGATAATAAGGGATTGTATTCACGATATTCTCCATAGGTAATAAAAATATGAATAATAATTGGTGAAGTAAGTTATATCTCATATGGTGAGATGAGTAAGATTATCTAGAAAATTAATGAATGGCTGGAATAAATTCAGAATGTTTATCATGTTTTTTTCTTTTTTGTACTTTGTAAACACTCAAAATTGGAAGAGTTTCTTGAACTGGATTATATTAGTACATTGTTTGATTTCTTTGCTTGATCCATTCCATAATTTAATTCCACATATATATACTAAAAGTCTTAAAAGCCTACTGAAATGAGATTTTCTTATTCAAACGGGGATAGCAGGTCCCTTCTATGTGTCAAACTTGATCATTTCGCGATATTGCCATATTTTTGCTGTTGATAAAAAAGCCTTGCCTTTACCGGAAGTCGCAGAGAATGACGTCACAAGGGTGAGGGTTCCTCACGTCCTCACATTGTTTATAATGGGAGCTTCCAGCAGCAAGAGCTATTTGGACCGAGAAAACGACAATTTCCCCATTAATTTGGGCAAGGATGAAAGATTTGTGGATGATGATATTGATAGCGAAGGACTAGACAAAAAAAATAAAATATAAAAAATAAGTTAAAAAAATGTTTCAGATGTTTTTAGACACATTTACCAGGATAATTCTGGGAAAACCCTTATCTTTCTATTGTGTTGCTAGTGTTTTAGTGAGATTAAATGGTACCTGATAGTCGGAGGGGTTTTTACCACAGGTGTCTTGACGCCAGTCTCTGAGGGAAGTCAACGGCAGCTGCATGGACGGTGCAAGCTCAGCTGATCTCCGGTAAAAGGCGACTTTTTACCACAATTTTTTCACCGAAACCTGCCGGTTGACAAGTGGTCGGGAACCATGTTTGTTTGACCTCTCTGATCCATAGTAAAGCTTCACCTCCGGGAATTTTAAACAAGGAATCACCGTGTGTTTGTGTGGCTAAAGGCTAAAGCTTCCCAACTCCATCTTTCTACTTTGATTTCTCCATTATTAATTGAAAAAATTGCAAAAGATTCAGCAACACAGATGTCCAGAATACTGTTTTATTAAGAGACGACTTTTAGCCGCAAATGGTGCCGCGCTAACATGTCCCCTGCAACCCGGGACGTCACGCGCACGCGTCATCATTCCGCTACGTTTTCAACAAGAAACTCCGCGGGAAATTTAAAATTGCAATTTAGCAAACTAAAAAGGCCGTATTGGCATGTGTTGCAATGTTAATATTTCATCATTGATACATAAACTATCAGACTGCGATGAGGTGGCGACTTGTCCAGGGTGTACCCCGCCTTCCGCCCGATTGTAGCTGAGATAGGCGCCAGCGCCCCCCGCAACCCCGAAAGGGAATAAGCGGTAGAAATGGATGGATGGAAGGGACTGCGTGGTCGGTTGAGTGGGTTTCAGTAGGCCTTTAAGTGTTAAGTTCTCCTCTTTTGTTGTGATCTGTTTTAGTATGGAAGCCTATAGTGGACTTGTCTGCCTCTCCCTTCTGCTGGGTGGATGACAGCAGAACTGAGATGCTGAGCGGGAGAAAGCCTTATATTTCAAAGTTGTCGGCGTCTCAAATCCGCACAAACTACTGGTGTGTATTTTTCCCATTCTTTCAGGTGAATGAACAGCGGCCTTTAGCTTTAATGGATTTGGTGGCTGTGAGTGACAGGGTTTGAATGGGCTGCAGCAAATGGGGAGGTAAAATGGGGGCATTAGGAGTCGCCAAAGAGATGGGGGTTGGCTCAACGACTGACACCCTCTTCTGAATGTGACAGATGCACTACACGCGCGCACCCACATTTGCAACGACATCGCAAGCGTGTGTTTATATTTCTCAACACCCATGGCCTAAAAAAAGCCTGTTTCGTTTTTTTTTTTGTTTTCAAGGTCCACCACGACCAAAACATCTGCAAAAATTGTTGGATCTCAGTAATCCGGTAGGACTAAGACAAGGAAAAACATTTTAACACTCTCTCAAACTAGATTCCTGGCAAAGAACAGATTTGAAACATGTTGAATTTGATCATTTAAAAGAAAAAAAAAGTCACATTTTAACAAAACATTTGATAAAGTATGTTTTTTGTTTTTTTCATTCGAATAGATTTATGACTGACTAATACTGACTACTTGGACAAAGATAAGACATTCTGGGGGAAAGTTCTGTGGTCAGATGAAACAAAAATTGAGCTTTTTGGCCACAATACCCAGCAATATGTTTGGAGGAGAAAAGGTGGGGCCTTTAATCCCAAGAACATCACTCCTACCGTCAAGCATGGTGGTGGTAGTATTATGCTCTGGGCCTGTTTTGTTGCCAATAGAACTGGTGCTTTTCAGAGAGTAAATGGGACAATGAAAAAGGAGGATTACCTCCAAATTCTTCAGGACAACCTAAAATCATCAGCCCGGACGTTGGGTCATGGGCGCAGTTGGGTGTTCTAACAGGACAATGACCCCAAACTAGAGATGTCCGATACTGGCTTTTTTGCCGATATTCCGATATTGTCCAACTCTTAATTACAGATTCCGATATCAACCGATACCGATATATACAGTCGTGGAATTAACACATTATTATGCCTAATTTTGTTGTAATGCCCTGCTGGATGCATTAAACAATGTAACAAGGTTTTCTGAAATAAATCAATTCAAGTTACGGAAAACAATGCCAACACTGCACTGCCATATTTATTATTGAAGTCACAAAGTGCATTATTTTTTAAAAATGCTTCAAAAGAGCAGCTTGGAACTTGGGACATGCTCTCCCTGAGAGAGCTTGAGGAGGTTGAGGTGGGCGGGTTGGTGGAAGGCGGGGTGTTGTGGGGTAGCGGGGTATGTATATTGTAGCGTCCCGGAAGTGTTAGTGCTGCAAGGGATTCTGGGTATTTGTTGTTGTGTTTATGTTGTGTTACGGTGCGGATGTTCTCCCGAAATGTGTTTGTCATTCTTGTTTGGTGTGGGTTCACAGTGTGGCGCATATTTGTAACAGTGTTAAAGTTGTATATACGGTAGGGGTGTAACGGTACACAGACATTTAGGTTCGGTATGTACCTTGGTTTAGAGGCCACGGTTCGGTTCATTTTCGGTACAGTAACAAAACAACAACATTTAAATGTTTTGGTTATTTATTTACCAAATTTGTAAACAATGGCTTTATCCTTTTAACATTGGGAACACTATAATAATTCCACCCACGTTAATCCACATTAAACTGCCTCAAGTTGTTGCTTTGATTAAATAAAATGACAAAACCTTTCTTCTACATATAAAAAGTGCAACATTAAACAGTTTCAAGTCAACTCATCATGCTTAATTTATTACAGCATTTGTAGTTGACTTTTATTTTACACACACACACACACACACACACACACACACACACACACACACACACACACACACACACACACACACACACACACACACACAGCAAAATGAGCTAACCTAACGCTAAAAGCTAATTAGCCTTCACCTCAACCCAGAACTATGAGAGAGCTGAGCTGCGGTTTAAGTTTCTAGAAGGTCAACGGGCTCATAGTGATGTTTGTAATAGTTGTGACTGGGAAGTGTTTTTTAATAATTTGGGGAGTGTACGATGTCAGCTGCTCACCTGCTAAACACATATCTGCTCATCTCGACGCCGGAGCACTGACTCCATGCTTTCTGAATACGCACTGCTGATTGGCTGTTACATCGCTCTGAATACGCCCTGCTGATTGGCTTTGTATGTAACCAATCAGATGGTTGTGTGGGCGGGACAAAGCTGGGTGCTCACTGCTCAGACAGAGGCAGAAAGCAGAGCAGCTTGTTAAGACTTTAGATTACAATCTCGTTCGACACACCCTCGTACCGAACCGAAACCCCCGTACCGAAACGGTTCAATACAAATACACGTACCGTTACACCCCTAATATACGGCCACCGTAAGTGTGACTTTGCTGTTGACCAATATTATGTGATTGGGCCAGCACGCAAAGGCAGTACCTTTAAGGTTTATTGGCGTACAGCTGCGTGTTAAAAAGTCATAAATTTTACTTTTTTAAAACCGATACCGATAATTTCCGATATTACATTTTAAAGCATTTATCGGCTGATAATATCGGCAGTCCGATATTATCGGACATTTGTACCCCAAACACACATCAAAAGTGGTAAAGGAATGGATAAATTAGGCTAGAATTAAGGTTTTAGAATGGTCCCCCCAAGGCCAGACTTAAACGTGTGGACAATGCTGAAGAAACAAGTGCATGTCAGAAAACCAACAAATTTAGCTGAACTGCACCAATGTTGTCAAGAGGAGTGGTCAAAAATTCAACCAGAAGCATGTGGATGGCTATCAAAAGGCGCCTTATTACAGAAACTTGCCAAGGGACATGTAACCAAATAGTAATATTGCCGTATGTATACTTTTGACACATTCTTAGTAGACCCATAATACATTTATTAAAAAAAAAAAAATTCATGAATGTTTTTTGGGACCAACAAGTATGTGCTCCAATCACTCTATCACAAAAAAATAAGAGTTTTAGAAATTATTGGACACTCAAGACAGCCATGACATTATGTTTTTTACAAGGGTATGTAAACTTTTGACTTAATCAAGGGTGAGTTGGATGGTGGAGCCTATCCCAGCTGCACTCGGGTGGAAGCCAAGGAACACCTCTGGACAAGACGCCACCTCATCTCAGGGCCAACACAAGCTTGGTCTCCATTTAAAAAAAAAAAAAAAAAATTCACGACGTATGCACAAGTGTTTAGGACCAGGCAGACGTCTGGATCCCTAAACGCTAAACAGACAGGCCGTGATAAGCGAAAGGCCTTCCATTGTTATTATGATGCAATTATTAATTTGTTAATTCACGTTTGTTTGCTTCCTGGCTGGATTATCACGCTGAACACACAAATCCAAATTCCAGTGTAAACATTTGCAGTTAATCTCCCTCGCCGGCTCAAACAACCGTTTTACATAAAGCTGATCAAATTAAGATGCTTGCGTCCGCCCGATCCTGTCGTCACTTGGTGTGGTAATACGGCATAGGAGGTGATGATGATGATGAAGTGATGGTTATAGTAACTAACCATCATCACCATGAGGGTTTATTTAATCCTCTTGCATGTCTGGGCTCTGAACTGGAATGAGTGTGCACAACAGCAAACAGCCAGTATACGACAATAATCCTTTAATTGCGCCATGGTTAGAAGAAAAAAAAAAAGTCCATACCATATTAAGCGATTCAATACAGCCAGTTAATGGGAAAGCAGAAGGGGTATCAGGTTTTGCATAAAACCCTTAAAGCCACTGCTATGCCAAATGTGCTCTGGTTTGATCACAGTGACATAGTCACATCCGGGATAATCCCCCTACCTTTTCCTGGGCTTGCAGTCGGGATCATTGCAACAAAAAAAGGCTGGTCTGCAAACTAATTCTGTCACAATCCTATTTCTTGCCAGACTAATGCTACTTTTGCTGTAGTTGTTTGTTTATCCCAAACAAATCCTTTAAATTACCAACTCGGTGCATCGTAACGTCTTTCTAAGGGAGTTTTCCTGGCCTCTGTCGCCAAAGTTTTTGATTATGTTGGTATTCTTTAAAGCGCAGCTACACTTTTTTTTAATTCTATCCCGATCCAATCCATCCAATTTCTACCGCTTATTCCCTTTGGGGTCGCGGGGGGCACTGGTGCCTATCTCAGCTAAAATCGGGCGAAAGGCGGGGTACACCCGGGACAAGTCAACAAAACAATACACAACAATACCATAATGTTGCAATTGCAATTCCAAAACCGAACCCGACCCAGTAACATTCAGAATAGCAAGAAACAGAGCAATTGAGGAGCAACAGAAACATGACACAAAACAATCCAAAAACAGTCAAACAAAAATGAATATTATCAACAAAAATATTCAGAATAGCAGTCATCAGAGCAATTGAGGAGACACACAAACATGACACAAAACAATCCAAAAACAGTCAAACAAAAATGAATGATATCAACAACAATATTCAGAATAGCAGTCAACAGAGCAATTGAGGAGACACACAAAAATGACACAAAACAATCCAAAAACAGTCAAACAAAAATTTATAATATCAACAACAGTATCAATGTTAATAATTATTCCAACATAGCAGTGATTAAAAATCCCTCATTGACATTATCCTCACAGCCATTCATAAACAAAAAAAAACAAAACAAAAAAAACAATAGTATATAATTTTTTATTCTGTCCCCATTAATCGGGATGGAAATTTATACAATTTTTCTGGTTCTTTTTATTTTTTTTTATTTTTTAATTAATCAATCCACCAAAACAATACACAACATTACCATAATATTGCAATTCCAATTCCAATTCCAAAACCGAACCCGACCCAGCAACATTCAGAATAGGAAGAAACAGAGCAATTGAGGGGACACACAAACATGACACAAAACAATTAAAAAACATTATTGTAGTGAACAGGTTCAAAGAACAATGAAATTGGAGCAGACCCCCTGGGATGGGAATTTATACGATTTTTCAGATTCTTTTTTAATTTTTTTATTAATAAATCCAACAAAACAATACACAACAATACCATAATATTGCAATTACAATCCAAAACCGAACCAGACCCAGCAACATCCAGAATAGCAAGAAACAGAACAATTGAGGAGACACACAAACATGACCCAAAACAATCCAAAAGTAGTCACATACAAATGAATGGCGTGGAATAAGGGGATGGGTCGAATGCAGAAAGTAATTTCACCACACCTAGTGTGTGTGTGACAATCATTGGTACTTTAACTTTAATAAGACACGGGCATCCCTGCGATGAGGTGGCGACTTGTCCAAGGTGTACCCCGCCTTCCGCCCGATTGTAGCTGAGATAGGCGCCAGCGCCCCCCGCGACCCCAAAAGGGAATAAGCGGTCGGAAATGGATGGATGGAAGACACGGGCACAGGGAAAGCGCAGAGAGAGCAAGTACGTAGAGGGAAGCCAGAGACGGGATGCTTGCTACGAAGAGTGAACTACATTCCGGCACTGGATCATCTTGTCCGCTGTTCTTTATGATGTTTCCTCTTATAGGTCCAGGTGCGCTGATTGATGATTGCCTGTAGCCATGCGGGAAGAGCGAGCAGGGGCGTGTCCCGGTGCACTTCTAGCGGAAGTGCCGGCTGCGCTTGTAGCTGATGACATGCGGGATTGCGCATGCGCCGTGACAGCTGGCTTGTGTTGCTAATAATCTTGGTGGTGACCTGCCATAAAATAAAGAAGGAGCTTGAGTTAAGAAAAGTTAATGCAAGGATATACAGTAAATGTGTATTGTTTGGACCCTTTTTAATCATGTTTCACCTTTTCCTGGACTTCCTTCCTCCACTCATCTTATTGTACTATTTTTTTTTTGCTTGTAACTTATAAAAAATTTTGATAGACATCCACCGGATTTGCTACCACGTCAGTCCTGACTAGTGATAGCCTACCTAAGGGACTTTTGGCAATTTAGAAACCCTGGCTCTTACTGCCCTTACTGGGCTCTTTTGTTTTTCCATTGAGGGTTACTGACAAAAAATATGAATCTGCTGTATGAAGATTTTATTTTCTTTTTTCAATAAAAACATCTTACCCGCATCTGCATAGCTGTCATAATGAAAGATTGGACAACATTCAAAGAAGAAATGATGGACAGCGGTAAAGCGTGTGTGACTGTTTGAAGACGGGTGTGCCGGTCCTCTCCTGGGAGAAGGCTGCTGTCATAGTGGACCTTCATTCCCAAGGCAACTAAATTGGCCCGGAATATTTTGCAACCATCTTTTGTTTTTAAATGTACGCTCATGCGATGCATAATGAGCTCCAATTAAAGAGGACCTCGCCTCACATTGCTATATCAAAAACTACTAGAGTTGGTACAACTGCGATACGTACTACATTTTATTTGCAAAACTTTACAGTATGAAATTCATACCTAAAATCCAGTACTGGCTTACTGACCATTGTCAAGGTGACCAGCCTGCATTGATCGCCATGTCAATCAAACTTGGCCTTGTCAATGGAAGTCCTGCAGGTCCGTGGGGGTCACTGCTATGGGCGAAGTGGTCCTAAGCCAAGGTCAGTGTGTCTCACTTAGGGGTTTTCTACCCTTAAAGGCCTACTGAAACCCACTACTACCGACCACGCAGTCTGATAGTTTATATATCAATGATGAAATATTAACATTGCAACACATGCCGATACCGCCGGTTTAGTTTAGTAAATTGCAATTTTAAATTTCCCGCTGAGTTTCTTGTTGAAAACGTGTGCGCGTGACGTCACGGACTGTCAGGACATATTAGCGCAGCACCGTTTGCGGCTAAAAGTCGTCTCTTTTCACCGCGCGATTAAACAGTATTCTGGACATCTGTGTTGCTGAATCTTTTGCAATTTGTTCAATTAATAATGGAGAAGTCAAAGTAGAAAGATGGAGTTGGGAAGCTTTAGCCTTTAGCCACACAAACACACGGTGATTCCTTGTTGAAAATTCCCGGAGGTGAAGCTTTACTATGGATCAGAGCGGTCAAGCGAACATGGATCCCGACCACTTGTCAACCGGCAGGTTTCGGTGAGAAATTTGTGGTAAAAAGTCGCCTCTTACCGGAGATCAGCTGAGCTTGCGCCGTCCATGCAGCTGCCGTCGACTTCCTTCAGAGACTGGCCTCGAGACTGTCACAATTATTTGTTGATGAACCCCAAGATGCAGAGACGGAGGCAGGCATTGGATAAGAAGACATGATTTAATATAAATAATAGAACAAGAACAAACAAAAAGCACGCACGTGGGCGGAATAACAAACTAAGGGAGCTAGCACTGGAAGCTAGAAAACAAAAAGGAACTTTAGCATGGAAGCTAGTGGATAGCAAACAGAAAAATTTGAAATAACTAACGGCTAACAAAAACAGCTTACCGCTACGGCGACCAGTACAAAATGTAGCACGACAGGTAATAGCTGAAAAGAATCACATCGACACGACAAGAACAAATGGCAACGACAAGTCCGGATGACAATACAATGATCCAGCAACTGACACAAGACGAAGAGGGTAAAAATAGGAGCGGGCTGATTGGCAACGGGTGTGGCCAGGTGCCAATCAGCCGCAGCTGAGGAGGAACACAGCACTCAGGGAACAAGACACGAAGCTGACAAAATAAGAGCACTAGACAGGAACTAAAGACAGGAGATACTAAACACAGAGGAAACAGACAAATGCAGAGGAAAACTAAAACATAGACAAACTGTCAGGGGAAAGCCTGACAAAGACACTCGTGGACACACCCCTCCGACTATCAGGTACTATTTAATCTCACTAAAACACTAGCAACACAATAGAAAGATAAGGGATTTCCCAGAATTATCCTAGTAAATGTGTCTAAAAATATCTGAATCCGTCCCAATGCAATCGCCTTTTTTTGTTTTTTTTTAATTTATTTTTTATTTTTTTTCTAGTCCTCCGCTATCAATATCATCATCCACGAGTCTTTCATCCTCGCTCAAATTAATGGGGAAATGGTTTTTTTCTCGGTCTGAATAGCTCTTTCTGCTGGAGGCCCCCATTATAAGCAATGTGAGGACGTGAGGAGCCCTCACACTTGTGACGTCATCGTCTGCGACTTCCGGTACAGGCAAGGCTTTATTCATCATACCAAAAGTTGCGAACTTTATCGTCGATGTTCTCAACTAAATCCTTTCAGCAAACATATGGCAATATCGCGAAATGATCAAGTATGACACATAGAATGGACCTGCTATCCCTTTTTAGATAAGAAAATCTCATTTCAGTAGGCCTTTAACTAAAGGTTGCAAATGCAGAGACTCATGGGTCAGATTGTTGTCTGCTCTTTTTTTCCCTTTTGGGATTCCAAATCAGCCAAAAATGTTTTTCAGCAAAGTCGTGCGAGGGTCATAATATTCGATTTGAGTAAATGGAATTATTTGGAGTTGAATATTGAGTAACCGTATCTTAGAGCAGTACTTTGCTGCAACCAGCAGAGGCGCTGTTGATCTAGTCCAAACCAGTTTGCTGTCTAAAGAAGTAGAGCATGACGTCAGCTGCATTCTGTCAATTCTGCAGAATTTCGATGTGTGAAAGGGATTTTGACCCAAGTTAATAGGACCTTAGCCGCAAAATAAGCAGGAGAAACATTAATGCGAGAAAGATCAATCGTCTGTGTTTTCAGTCGCTCAAACAGAAAAATAATTACTGATTGGTTAAAGGGGAACATTATCACCAGACCTATATAAGTGTCAATATATACCTTGATGGTGCAGAAAAAAGACCATATCATTTTTTTTACCGATTTCCAAACTCTAAATGGGTGAATTTTGGCGAATTAAACGCCTTTCTTTTTATTGCTCTTGTTGCGATGAGGTCAGAACCGTGACGTCACCGAGGTAATACAGCCGCCATTTTCATGTTCTACACATTACAAACACCGGGTCTCAGCTCTGTTATTTTCCGTTTTTTCGACATTTTTTTGGAACCTTGGAGACATCACGCCTCGTCGGTGTGTTGTCGGAGGGTGTAACAACACTAACAGGGAGGGATTCAAGTTGCACCACTGGCCCGAAGATGCGAAAGTAGACATTTTTCCGGCGATTACAGACAAGACACAGAGATGTATGGATAACCTGCAGATGCATTTGCAACGATAAAGTCAACTAAATCACAAAGGTCAGTTTTGTTGTTGACTTATGTGCTAATCAGACATATTTAGTTGCGGCGTGACTGCCAGCTAATCGATGCTAACATGCTACGCTAATCGATGCTAACATGCTATGCTAATCGATGCTAACATGCTATTTACCGGTGATGACAGACATGACACAGAGATGTATGGATAACCTGCAGATGCATTTGCAATGATAAAGTCAACGAAATCACAAAGGTGAGTTTTGTTGATGTTGACTTATGTGCTAATCAGACATATTTGGTGGCGGCGTGACTGCCAGCTAATCGATGCTAACATGCTATGCTAATCGATGCTAACATGCTATTTACCGGTGGTGCTAAAGCATACATGGCACGGAGATGTATGGATAACCTGCAGATGCATTTGTGATTATATTACGTTTCCTGCCACCGACATTTAATGCGAAAAAAACACTTACCAATCGACGGATTTAAGTTCCTCCAGTGTCACGAGATGCGAAAGTCTTGATCGTTTGGTCCGCACATTTTACCGGCAATGCTAACCCAGCTATTCGGCCATGCTATGGCTATGAATAGCGTCAATAGCTATTCGCTCAATAGCTTCAGTTTCCTCTTCAATATTTTCATACTCCAAACATCTGTTTCAATACATGCATAATCTGTTGAATCGCTTAAGTCGCTGAAATCCGAGTCTGAATCCGAGCTAATGTCGCTATATCTTGCTGTGGTATTCCCATTGTTTGTTTACATTGGCAGCACTGTATGACGTCACAGGTAAATGGATAGTGGTTTCGAAGATAGCGAAAATAAGGCACTTTAAAGCTTTATTTCGGGGTATTCCGGGACCGGTAAAAATTTGAAAAAAACTTAAAAAAATACAGCAAGCCACTGAGAACTGATTTATATTGTTTTTAACCCTTTTGAAATTGTGATAATGTTCCCCTTTAACAATTGCCTGGATTGTGGGGAGTTGATGGATTAATTGCAAATTTAATCAATTGTACAATTGTGTACTGTTCCATTGTTTTTTGCTTCTTATACATGTCCATGATCAGAAAGGAGCAGATGGAAGAATAATATTTTTATATTTATCTGCCCCCTTTTTTTTAACACAAATGATTTTAAATGACTTCATCACTGTTCCCTCCACCAACACCCGAACGCCAACATATTTCGTATAAGCATTTTCACACGTCCAATCAAAATCAAAAATCAGTTTGATATAATTCCAGTTGTCTCCTTTTGTAACTCTTTTTAAATTCAAAAATATTCTCGAAACTTTTTAAGACTTTCTTTAGAGCATTCCACACTTTCAACAACAGGCAAGCACATTTGTTTAAAATATGTTTGTGCTCTTGGATGTTTGAAGTCATACGGCCTTCTGTGGTTCTCGTCTTCAGACGTGAACATGAATAACTTTTGTAAGTCCTACGGAATAACTTTATTTCTTGCTTTGCACATCTTTAATAATGGACTCTGACAGAAAACAAGCACCTACATTCAACATCAACACTACTACGCTGCAAAGGACGACTAAAAAAGAAGACCTAGATTCAGGACTGCATCCGTCTACACTTATAGAAATTATGGAAACGACTTCAAAGATTGTTGAGCAAGGAAATATGGAACTACAAAACTTCTGCAACAAAGAGCACAAAAACCAGGATTTGGAAAATGATATAGATCCAGATACAATTTTTTTTCCCACATTAGTAATAATTGTCTTTATTACACAGATGAGCAATACAATAGCATCATTAAAAGTGACAACAAATTGCCAATTATTCATTTTAATAGCAGAAGCTCGTATGGAAACTACAACAACATTAAGAACTTTTTGGACCACATCAACGACCCCTTCAAAGTGATCGCAGTGAAATTGCAAACAGCTAAAATTACACACAAAGCAAACTACAATCTGCTTCCCAAGAATATACAACAATTCTTCTCAACAAAAGAAGAGAAATATAATCTTAGAGAAAAATGTAATTTAAAACATTTGTACGCACGTACAACACTTAAGACCTTCAGTATGTCAGTATGTGGAATTAAATTATGGAATGGAATAAGCAAAGCAATCAAACAATGTACTAGTATGATCCACTTCAAGAAACTCTTCAAACTTGAAGTTTTTACAAAGTACAAAAAAGAAGAACCATGATAAACATTCTGATTTTATTCACCCATTCATTCTCAAAATAATCTTACTTATCTATTTGTATGGAATGAAACTTACTTCACCAATTATTTATTTATTCATTTTTTAATTGTGATTACTTATTACTTATGGCGTATACGTTGTGAATACATTGAGAACAGGAAGTGAACAAAAGTTTTAGCAACTGTTATGTAAAAGTAAAGGGGTAGGATTAAATAAGCTCTGCTTCTTCCTACTCCTTTTCAAACATGTTGAAAAGAGAAACTGGAAATTGTGATGTATCATGTTGTATGCTTGCATGTTCCAAATAAACTCAAACTCAAACTAATAGGTTTTGCAATTCTTGTCAATCAATCAATCAATGTTTATTTATATAGCCCCAAATCACAAATGTCTCAAAGGACTGCACAAATCATTACGACTACAACATCCTCGGAAGAACCCACAAAAGGGCAAGGAAAACTCACACCCAGTGGGCAGGGAGAATTCACATCCAGTGGGACGCCAGTGACGATGCTGACTATGAGAAACCTTGGAGAGGACCTCAGATGTGGGCAACCCCCCCTCTCTAGGGGACCGAAAGCAATGGATGTCGAGCGGGTCTAACATGATACTGTGAAAGTTCAATCCATAGTGGCTCCAACACAGCCGCGAGAGTTCAGTTCAAGCGGATCCAAGACAGCAGCGAGAGTCCCGTCCACAGGAAACCATCTCAAGCGGATCAGCAGCGTAGAGACGTCCCCAACCGATATTGTAATTTCTTTTATTTTAAATAATCCTGCCCTAATTAAGAGTGGATTTTTGTGGTCTCCGTATTCTACTTGAAAAATAATACAAATTGCTCTTTTCTGTAAAAGAAATAAAGGCATTATGTTGCTGTGATATTATTTCCCCAAAATTTCTGCACAATAATTGAAATAAGGTAGAATAATTGAGCAATATAACATTCTCATTGTGTTACGCGGGAAACTGTATTTAACCTTGTTCAAAATAAATAAGCTTTTAGATTCCTTATTTTTCACATGCAATATATGAGCTTTCCATGTCAACTTTTCATCTAGGATGATGTTGTGTGGTGTTGTCCTCTAATCTAATTTATAAATCATCAAGCGGGCACAATGCGTTTTTTTTTTTAATTCATGTTTTTATCAGGTGGGAGAGGGGTTAGTGCGTCTGCCTCACAATACGAAGTTCCTGCAGTCCTGGGTTCAAATCCAGGCTCGGGATCTTTCTGTGTGGAGTTTGCATGTTCTCCCCGTGAATGCGTGGGTTCCCTCCGGGTACTCCGGCTTCCTCCCACTTCCAAAGACATGCACCTGGGGATAGGTTGATTGGCAACACTAAATTGGCCCTAGTGTGTGAATGTGAGTGTGAATGTTGTCTGTCTATCTGTGTTGGCCCTGCGATGAGGTGGCGACTTGTCCAGGGTGTACCCTGCCTTCCGCCCGATTGTAGCTGAGATAGGCGCCAGCGCCCCCCGCAACCCCGAAAGGGAATAAGCGGTAGAAAATGGATGGATGTTTTTATCATAGTAGTGTTTTCTGTTTTAATATACACGTTATAATATAGCAAGTAGGTGTCGGTCACGGAGAGGAATATCATTTCTTATTTGAGGTGAATACATGTTTATTTTGCATAATGAGCCAATTTTATTTCCAAAAAAACAGACCCAATATAATCTCCACTGCAGATGACTCTGGTTATCAGAAGGATGGAGCAACTTTTTGCTCTGAGCAAAACTCCAATAAGGAACAACGAAGAACAGTTAGAGATGCCACCTCAGTAGAAGCATTTAAGTCCCATCTTAAAACTCATTTGTATACTCTAGCCTTTAAATAAACCCCATTTTTAGACCATTTGATCTGCCGTTTCTTTTATTTTCTGCTCTGCCCCCCTCTCCACAAGGGAGAGGGGGGCAGAGTCGGGACCCGGAGTGTCCAGAGTCGGGACCCGGAGTGGACCGCTCGTCTGTGCATTGGTTTGGGACATCTCTGCGCTGCTGAGCTGTCTCCGCTCAGGATGATCTCCTGCTGGCCCCACTATGGACTGTACTCTCAATATTATGTTAGATCCACTATGGACTGGACTTTCACAATATTTTGCTAGACCCACTCGACGTCCATTGCACCGGTCTCCCCTGGGGGTGGGGGTTAGTCCTCTCCAAACCTTTTCATTGTCATCCCACTGGGTTGAGTTTTTCCTTGGCCTGATGTGGGATCTGTGTTATGATCCGCTGCCCGGATCATATCACGTTCTGGTTTTGATTCGTTTTTGTATTATATTCTGTTAGTGTTTGACTTCCTTAGGTCCTGGTTTGGTCTGTTTCCATAGTCACTCATTAGATTCACCTGCCTCTTACTTTTAACGCGCACCTGCCTCTTGATTACTGTCTTTATTTAAGCCTGCCTTTTCTGTTCATTCAGTCTTGCCTCCTAGTTTGTGATTTCACAACAGTGACGACCCTGATTCCCGATTCTGGTAACCAGTTTTGTACTCGCTAGCTTTCGCGCTATGCTTTTGTTTTTTTCTAGCTCCCATGCTAGGTTTGTTTGCTTTGCCTTTTAGTTTAGTTTATTAAGGATCCCCATTAGTCTACACCGCAGTGGAGACTATTCTTCCTGGGGTCCAGGCAAAAAACATCACACAACCACAAAACAAAAGATTAAAATGCAGTACAACATGATCCTATAATAAATTGTCATAATACAAAAATAGCAACAACAAAGAACCAAAAAATACTAATAACTTTTGTTAAATAATAATTTTCATACCAAAGATAAGAATAGCAATATAAAAATAGATATACTGTATACATTTTTGCAAAAATAAAACAAAGAACCAATGGCCTAAAATATACACATTAGTGTACCAAATACAAACAATAAGTGACATAAAAAGTATCATCCATCCATTTTCTACTGCTTATCCCATAATCAATAGAATACTCAATAGTCAATAAAAACAGTCATGACATTAGGTACAATCTAGAATAATCTCTTTACGCAATACTTCTCCTTTTAGTCTATTCTTAAAACCCACTATGCTGGTGATTGATAGCAGATATTGTGGAAGTCGATTCCAGTAAGTGATTGCCCGATACATTAGTCTTTTTCAAAACATCACTTTTGGGTTTGTGCCTAGTACCAGTTTTTCTGTTTCATAGTCTGTTTTATTTATTAAATACATTTTTGGTTATCTTCAAGCTGTGTCCGTAGCTTAAATGCATCAGGAAAGAACGAACCCGCCTCACGATGCCCCGCATTCATCACAATCTGAACGGAGGATGTCGTCGTGGCTTGTGCAGCCCTTTGAGACACTTGCGATTTAGGGTTATATAAATAAAAAATGATTGATGATTGATTGAAGGCCACGAGGACAATGGGTACAGGTGATGGTGTGCCATAGCTGGCGACTGTGCTCAGGCTAGACAATGAGCAAGATTCATTGGGTCATTTTTTTACTTGCGTCTGTCAGGACCTGGAATGAAATGTTGAATGTTTGATGGGCGGAGAAAAGGGCAGAATTTGTCTTTGTGTCCGCCGTTGAAGTCCAAGGAGCCTCAGAAAGACCCCCAACAAGGGAAATTAGAGAACAAACTGAGAGCAAGACGGTCTTTGACGGGAAGGAATGAGTCAAAAAGAAAATAAGAAAAAACAGAGACGGCATGGCTGGGTGTGTTTTTAGGGGCTGTCTGATGGATGAGGGGTGTAGTGGGCTGGTGGGGGCGGCGTCTCCTGAATGATGATGGCCTAATATCATCATCCCCCTGTCAGGCCTAATAGGCTTTCCTTGGTAGGAATCACTCACACAGAGCCGCCATAATGCCCGGACCCCCTGACAGCATCATCCATCCGCTCAAGCCAAGCCAAGTCTCCAAACTAATAAGGAAATACATGCTTCAAGGAGATGTGAAAAATTAAACAGGTAGCTCACGGACAATTTATTTCTCCGGGATCTTTATTATATTTACCCCGTGTCTTCTCTCTCTTCACATTGGAGACAATCGAAGGTGATTTGCTGACACGGCAGCTCTGCAACGTACGCGATAAACACTCTCCTCTCTTTCACATAGTCGTACTTTTGTAACTCCATTCAGACCAACCTAGAGTATGACCGTAAATAACATTAGTAACGCCCCCTATGGGTTGTGTTCCAATTGCCTTGGAAGACGTGATAGCATCTGAGTACAGTAGATCCTGCAATTAGCGGAGGTTATACTTTTCGAGGCTACTCGGCAATGTCCACCAAAATGTCTATTTTTGGCACACGGCTCCCTCGTACCCTCCAAACCCTTCTGCTAGCTCGACGTTGACTCTCTCCTCTCACTTCAGCTCAAAATAGTGACATTTTAATCATTAGAACAGAGTTAGCGCTAGGCCGCTCATTGTCACTCTTCAATTGCCACTATTAACTGATGATGAAGAATGCTAACAAGCTAAAGCTACATGCATTGAATCCAAGTTGAAGCCCTATTATATGTTTAATCAGCTTCAGTTGACATCTAGAATATAGTACAGTAGAGTAGCAAAAAACATATTAAATGTGTAAAAATAAAGAAATAAAATATTTGAACTCAATTTGTAGAACCCTTTCGACGCCGTATAAGCAAATGGTAGTCGGCTGATTCGAGTGGAAATTGGAGGTATTTCCCCATTTCATCGCCGACATCGTCTCACAAGATGTAATTTCGCTTTAAATATCCTTCTTGAAAATGGCTTTGCAAATATATGTGTTGTCTTGCAGACGAGTTGTTAAAGTTTACTCCACAGCGTGCTCATCAATAACATCCAGCTGGCTACATTCAACAACCTAAACGGGGGCTACTGCGCATGCTCTTCACTACTTTGGCATGCTGGGTAATGGAGTTCTTATGTTACTTACAAACCCTGTTTCCATGTGAGTTGGGAAATTGTGTTAGATGTTAATATAAATGGAATACAATGATGGGCATATAATTTTCAACCCATATTCAGTTGAATATACTACAAAGACAACATATTTGATGTTCAAACTGATAAACATTTTTTTTGTGTGCAAATTAATCATTAACTTTAGAATTTGATGCCAGCAACATGTGACAAAGAAGTTGGGAAAGGTGGCAATAAATACTAATAAAGTTGAGGAATGCTCATCAAACACTTAATTGGAACATCCCGCAGGTGTGCAGGCTATTTGGGAACAGGTGGGTGCCATGATTGGGTATAAAAGCAGCTTCCATGAAATGCTAAGTAATTCACAAACAAGGATGGGGTGAGGGGGACCACTTTGTAAGCAAATTGTCGAACAGTTTTAGAACAACATTTCTCAATGAGCTATTGCAAGGAATTTAGGGATTTTACCATCTACGGTCCGTAAAATCATCAAACATTTCAGAAAATCTTGAGAAATCACTGCACGTAAGCGATGATATTACGGACTTTTTATTCCTCAGGCGGTACTGCATCAAAAACCGACATCAGTGTGTGAAGGATATCACCACATGGGCTCAGGAACACTTCATAAAACCACTGTCAGTAACTACAGTTGGTTGCTACATCTGTAAGTGCAAGTTAAAACTCTAGTATGCAAAGCCAAACCCATTTATCAACAATATCCTGAAACGCCGCCGGCTTGGCTGGGCCCGAGCTCATCTAAGATGGACTGATGCAAAGTGGAAAGGTGTTCTGTGGTCTGACGAGTCCACATTTCAAATTATATTAGGAAACAAAGGGCGTGGTGTCCCCCAGAACAAAGAGGAAAATAACCATCTGGATTGTTATAGGTGCAAAGTTCAAAAGCCAGCATCTGTGATGGTATGGGGGTGTACTAGTGCCCAAGGCATGAGTAACTTACACATCTGTGAAGGCACCATTAATGCTAAATGGTCCATACAGGATTTGGAGCAACATATCTTGTCATCCAAGCAACGTTATCATGGACACCCCTGCTTATTTCAGCAAGACAATTGTTACAACAGCGTGGCTGCGTAAAAAAAGAGTGCAGGGACTTTCGTGGCCCGCCTGGGACCTCACGGTAGGCTTTGTAAGGTCATGTCACCTCTAAACTAAACAATTAATTCCAATTCTCCTTTTTTTTTTTTTTTTTTAAATTGAAATGATCCGTTGTGGTGAAGAAGGAGCTGACCCGGAAGGCAAAGCTCTCAATTCACCGGTCGATCTACATTCCCATCCTCACCTATGGTCATGAGCTTTGGGTTATGACCGAAAGGACAAGATCACGGGTACAAGCGGGCAAAATGAGTTTCCTCCGCCGGGTGGCGGGGCTCTCCCTTAGAGATAGGGTGAGAAGCTCTGTCATCCGGGAGGAGCTCAAAGTAAAGCCGTTGGTCCTCTACTTTGAGCCAGATGAGGTTTTTCGGGCATTTGGTCAGGAGGCCAACCGTACGCCTCCCTAGGGAGGTGTTTCGGGCACATCCGACCGGTAGGAATCCACGGGGAAGACCCAGGACACGTTGGGAAGACTATGTCTCCCGGCTGGCCTGGGAACGCCTCGGGATTCCCCGGGAGGAGCTGGACCAAGTGGCTGGGGAGAGGGAAGTCTGGGCTTCCCTATTTAGGCTTCTGCCCCCACGACCTGAACCTCGGATAAGCGGAAGAAGATGGATAGATGGATGGAAGAGAACCGTTACGGAACAAAATCGTCAAGCAGACTCGAATGTTGAATCGAAACAGGAAAAATCGTATTAATTCCCATCCCAAAATCGCATCGCAGTCAAAATGGCATCACATGTGAGAGATGACGACAGCTGTGTAAGTGGGATAGTAAATGTTTCTATGAATTAAAAGCCTACTGAAATGAGATTTTCTTTTTTAAACGGGGATAGCAGGTCCATTCTATGTGTCATACTTGATCATTTTGCGATATTGCCATATTTTTGCTGAAAGGATTTAGTAGAGAACATCGACGATGAAGTTTGCAACTTTGGGTCGCTAATAAAAAAGCCTTGCCTTTACCGGAAGTAGCAGACGATGTGCGCGTGACGTCACGGGTTGTAGAGCTCCTCACATCAGAACATTGTTTATAATCATAGCCTCCAGCAGTAAGAGCTATTCGGACCGAGAAAGCGATTATTTCTCCATTAATTTGAGCGAGGATGAAATATCTGTGGATGAGGAAAGTTAGAGTGAGGCACTGAAAAAAAAAAAAAGGGACGGCTCTAGGCGGCGGCAGTGTGAGCGTTTCAGATGTAATTAGACACATTTACTAGGATAATTCTGGAAGATCCCTTATCTGCTTATTGTTTTAATAGTGTTTTAGTGAGATTGTAAAGTCATACCTGAAAGTCGGATGGCTGTGGTGAATGCCAGTGTCTCTGAGAGAAGCCAATGGAGGAGCCAAGATCACAGCTGCCTTTTTGAGCTGTAGGATGAGGTCGCATAATCCACTGAAGTGTCCGGTAAAAGCCGACTTAACATCACAATTTTCCCATCCAAAAACTTGCTGGTTGACGTAGAAAAACATGTTGGCTTGACCCCTCTCTATTAAAGCTTCACAACAAACAAAGAAACACAGGCTGAGTCTTGGTGCTAAAGGCAGCTGCAATCCACCGCTTTCCACCAACAGAATTATTTTTTATAGTCTCCATTATTAATTGAACAAATTGCAAAAGATTCAGCAACAGAGATGTCCAAAATACTGTGTAATTATGCGATGAAAAGAGGCGACTTTTAGCCGTAAGTGGTGTTGGGCTAATATGTCCGCTACAACCCGAGACGTCACAAACACGCATCATCATTCCGCGACGTTTTCAACAAGAAACCCCGCGGGAAATTAAAAATTTTAATTTAGTAAACTAAAACGGCCGTATTGGCATGTGTTGCAATGTTAATATTTCATCATTGATATATAAACTATCAGACTGCGTGGTGGGTAGTAGTGGGTTTCAGTAGGCCTTTAAAGGTTCGCAGAAGATTCCATAGGAACTGTTTGAGGTTACGTTCGACCCCACTTGTGCAAGAGTGGGTAGTGATACAGGAACTGCAATTTCCTAAAATTACTGAAAAAAATTATAAAAATGCAAATGGCCTCATGTCACAAACATGTTTTATGAGGAATACCTGGAATATACAAATATTACTCTTTTTTTTTTTTTTTTCAACATTTTGAAGAATAACGACCCAGTTTATTGCAAAAGGCGTGGATTTTATTGGGGTCATCTTTGCACTGACCCTGCAGCCGTGTGCGTCTGTGTCAGAGAGCACGTCCTTCCCACTCATGCGACATAAAACACAAAACAGTGCCGGCAAAACAGTGAGAAATGTTGATGAGTCGCATTGCACGTGCGGAATGATTATGTTTGCGCTTTCTCCATCCAGTATTGTCGTCGTTCTGTTGATCAGCATACATTTTGGAGACGGAGGCGCAAAATGGTTTGCATGCCTTGTTCTGCTCACTTAACAGATGCAATCCATTTTGCACATGTTTAGTACAGGGGTCGGCAACCCAAAATGATGAAAAAGCCATATTGGACCAAAAATACAAAAACAAATCTAGCTGGAGCTGCAAAAAGTTAAAAGCCTTATATAAGTCTTATAATGAAGGCAACACATGATGTAAGTGTCTATACCAGAGGTAGGGAACCTATGGCTCTCGAGACAGATGTGGCTCTTTTGATGACCGCATCTGGCTCTCAGATAAATCTTACCTGACGTTGCTTAACACGATAAGTAATTAATAATTCCGCTGGTAATCACAGTGTTAAAAATAACGTTCCAAATATAAAACAGTCTCATGCATTTTAATCCGTCCATTCGTTTCTATCGCACCTGTTCATGGAGTCGCATTAATGTTCAAAAGTATTTTATTTGTTATTGGTTACCTTCAGAATAACAATGTTATTAAAAAGAATAAGAGATGCACGCATTTAGTCGTTGTATTTAGGGAAATTCCAAATAAAAGAGGAGGTATAGAATTCTCTTGTCAGAGCATGGGACGACACTATACAAGAGTACAGGTCTACACGTTTCTCCTCATTGAGCTAAATTTAATTCAGTCTCTGTTTAATTCCTTGCTTCTAGTCTGTTTAATAGATGTCATCGGGGTTTGAACCTGACAATTGTATTCAGTGTTAAAAATATTATACGGCTCTCACGGAAATACATTTTAAAATAATTGGCTTTCATGGCTCTTTCAGCCAAAAAGGTTCCCGACCGGGCTTCACGGTGGCAGAGGGGTTAGTGCGTCTGCCTCACAATACGAAGTTCCTGTAGTCCTGGGTTCAAATCCAGGCTCGGGATCTTTCTGTGTGGAGTTTGCATGTTCTCCCCGTGAATGCGTGGGTTCCCTCCGGGTACTCCGCCTTCCTCCCACCTCCAAAGACATGCACCTGGGGATAGGTTGATTGGCAACACTAAATTGGCCCTAGTGTGTGAATGTGAGTGTGAATGTTGTCTGTCTGTCTGTGTTGGCCCTGCGATGAGGTGGCGACTTGTCCAGGGTGTACCCCGCCTTCCGCCCGATTGAAGCTGAGATAGGCGCCAGCGCCCCCCGCGACCCCGTAAGGGACAAGCGGTAGAAAATGGATGGATGGATGGAAGGTTCCCGACCCCTGGTCTATACCATGGGTGTCGAACTCTGGGCCACGGCCCATATTTGGCCCGCCGTGTAATTTACTTTGGCCTTTGGGGCAATATCAAATTAACATTACAGCTGGCAGTGCCGCTGTAACACCGCATTCACCGCTTATACTTCCCGGTAGACTCCTGAAGTTCGGTGCCTCTCCCGAAAATCTGGCGGGGCAACCATTCTTCCCAAATTTCTCCAGATTTCCACTTGGACAACAATATCGGGGGCGTGCCTCAAAGGCACTGCCTTTAGCGTCCTCTACAACCTGTCGTCACGTCCGCTTTTCCTCCATACAAACTGCGTGCCGGCAAAGCCACGTAATATATGCAGCTTTTACACACACATAATTGAATGCAACGCATACTTAGTCAACAGCAATACAGGTCACACTGAGGGTGGCCGTATAAACAACTTTAACACTGTTACCAATATGCGCCACACTGTGAACCCACACCAAACAGGAATGACAGACACATTCGCACCGAACACAACATACAGAATAAATACCCAGAATCCCTTGCATCACTAACTCTTCCGGGATGCTACAATATACACACCCCGCCCCCCCAACCCTGCCCACCTCATTGTTATTTTATTTTTTAAATTTATTAGCCTGTGAAAACATTAATGTTGATATTTACCTCAGAGGGCTGCAAATGGAAAAGAGGCATTATTTTTTTAATTTTTTTTATTTTATTGAATGTACCATTGATGTTTTTTCGTTTGTTTAATGATGGTTGCTTTTGCATGATTAAGTTATGTAATCGTTGCTTGTTCCATATTCAGTGTTAAAGCAAATCAGTGTAGAAAACTGAGCAATAATTAACGTTTTATTCATGCACTTTCTCTTGCTACTTCAAGGCTTGATTGTTTAAATCGTTGTTATTTCATTTTCAAATTTATTATGAGCCTGTGGAAAAAGTTTATTTTTGGTATGTACCTCCGAAGGCTGCAAATAGAAAAGAAACACAACATTTTTATTTAAATTTTGTTTGATATGCCATTGATATTTTTAAATTATTTTTATTATTTGAGACTCGATGTTGCATGTCACTATAAAGTTATATAAGCCTTGCTTGTTCAATATTCAACGCAAAACTTGTTTGGGTCCCAATTAATAATTTGTCCAACCTTGGCCCGCGGCTTTGTTCACTTTTAAATTTTGGCCCACTCTGTATTTGAGTTTGACACCCCTGTTTTACGGTAATGTGTTAATAATTTCACACATAAGTCGCACCCCCGGCCAGACTATGAAAAAAACTGCGACTTATAGTCCGAAAAATACGGTAGGTTTGCCTTTACGGCCGTGTGTGTGTGTGTGTGTTGAACATACTGTAGCAACTAAATGGCCATAAATTATTGACTGTTTGTCTAATGACTATCAAACATGTACGCCAGCATGGCTCCCGCTCTTTTTCTGTCCCCCCCCATGTGGATTAGCAGCATATACAAGCAGAGGAAGGGGGAGGGTCATCATCATCATCATCATCATCAGGATTAAAAATAGATGATCTAACGGGCGCGCCTTCTTCTTCTAACGTATTCTAATTTTAGTGCCGTTAGGAGTCGCCCCATCGCTGTTTTCCTTTCCCCGCGCCCATCTACAATACACCTGTCACTGCTTTCTCCGGCGCAATGGCTGATCACAGCACACTTTAAACATGCTTACTCTCCTCTTATCTCTTCCCATACCCTGCTCCGATCCCGCTATCTCCCATCGTCGCTTTAATCATGTGACACCTTCTAAACCAAACCCCCCCTGTCCGCCTCCCTGCCTCCACACACACACACACACACACACACACACACACACACACACACACACACACACACACACACACACACACACACACACACACACACACGCACACACACACACACACACACACACACACACACACACACGCACAAAACAATATAACTGCCTCCATCAATATCTCTGACAACATTTTCTGCTTTCAAAAGCCTCCGTCCCGTCGAAATTGTCATATTTCATTAAATATCGTGTACGGCGCACATTAGGCCATCGCTGTGTTTCTGCTTTTAAGAGCTACTTTAAATAAATACACAGACATAAGAAGCCAGCCATGCATTTCCATCACATGCCCCGCTCTGTCTTTTCTTATGCATATACAGTAATTACTAGAGTAGCCAGCAGTCAGTCTTTCAGACAGTCCATATTTGAAGTGGGGATGGAGAAATATGTTGCCATGCAGAAACATATGCATTTATTCAAATATGCTTTGCAAATACTGCAGGGATATATGTTGCGCACCGTTGAAGGAAAAATACAGATATGTGTTATTTCTACTTGGCTTGACTTTAAATCGTTCACAATTATGTCATTTTTTTTGACTAGATATTTCATTAATGGTGTCTTGAAGCAATTTAGAATTAGAAATCAGAATCAGAAATACTTTATTAATCCCGAGAGGAACTATAGTGCACTATTTAGTTGCATCCTGCAGAGGCACTATTGATTCAGCTTAAAAAAAAATGTGTGGTGTAAGTCAGTGGTTCTCAACCTATTTTCAGTGATGTGAACATTTTTTTAATTCAAGTACCCCCTAATCAGAGCAAATCATTTTTGGTTGGGAAAAAAAGGGATAAAAAAGTAAAAAAAAAGCACTATGTCATCAGTTTCTGATTTATGAAATTGTATAACAGTGCAAAATATTGCCCATTTGTAGTGGTCTTTCTTGAACTATTTGAGAAAAAAGATATACAAATAACTAAAAACTTGTTGAAAAATAAACAAGTGATTCAATTATAAAGAAATATTTCTACACATTGAAGTAATCATCGACTTAAAGTGCCCTCTTTGGGGATTGTAATCGAGATCCATCTGGATTCATGAACTTCATTCTAAATATTTCTTCACAAAAAAAATAAATCTTTAACATCAATATTTATGGAACATGTCCACAAAAAATATCACTGTCAACACTGAATATTGCATTGTTGCATTTATTTTCTCAGTTTATGAACTTACATTCATATTTTGTTGAAGTATTATTCAATGAATATATTCATAAAGGATTTTTGAAATGTTGCTATTGTTAGAATATTAAAAAAAAAATCTCACGTACCCCTTGGCATACCTTCAAGTACCCCCATTTGAGAACCACTGCTCTAAATAAGTTTAGCTATGAGAAGTTAAACTGCTGTTCAATACTGTATTGTATTGACATCGAAATGGCAGATTATATAAACCCGTTAAAAATAATGATAAATAAAACAAAAAATGTTTGATCATTTTCCGAAAAGTCAATCAAGAAACATTTTCCTATACTCAAATCCATAATAATTAATTTCAGTTTATTTTCGGCATTGGCCATATAATAAACTTAAAAAAAGGGTCATTAGAATAATACACAAAGCGTGCTACAATGAACATTCCAATCCATTATTTATAAGTTCTAATATGCTAAAATATGGGTGTCAAAGTCTGGCCCGCGGGCCAAATTTGGCCCGTCGTATATTTTCATTTGGCCCTTGAGGCAATATCAAATTAACATTAGAGCTGGCCCGACGGTATTATACAGTGCCGGTGTAGCTGTAACACCGCATTCACCGCTAATATTCATACTTGCTAACCCCCACCGATTTTCCAAGGAGACTCCCAAATTTCAGTGCCCCTCACGAAAATCACAGGGGGCAACCATTCTACCAAATTTCTCCCGATTCCCACCTGGACAACAATATTGGGGGCGTGCCTTAAAAGCACTGCCTCAAGCGTCCTCTAAAACCTTTCGTCACATCCGCTTTTCCTACGTAGAAACAGCGTACCGGCCTGGTCACATGATATATGTGGCTTTTACACACACACACGCTAATGCAATGCAAGCTTGGTCAGCAGCCATACAGGTCACACTGAGGGTGGCCGTACAAACAACTTTAAGACTGTTACAAATATGCGCCACACTGTGAACCAACACTAAACGAGAATGACAAGCAAATTTCGGGAGAACATCCGCACTGTAACACAACATAAACACAACAGAACAAATACACAGAATTCTTGCAGCACTACCTCTTCCTGGACGCTACAATATAAAGATTTATTATTAGCCTGTGGGAAAAGTTTATTTGGATATTTACCTGAGAAGGCTGCAAATAGAAAAGAGGCATTCAATTTCTATTTAAATTTGATTTGATATGCCATTGCTATTTTTAAATGATTAGTATTATTTTAAACTCTATTTTGCATGTCACTATAAAGGTATATAAGTCTCTCTTGTTCAATATTCAATGCAAAACTTGTTTGGGTCCCTATTAAAAGATTAATTTGTTCAACCTTGGCCCACGGCTTTGTTCAGTTTTAAATTTTGGCTCACTCTGTATTTGAGTTCCACACCCCTGTGCTAAAATGTTCAGATATTGTGTTTTTAAAAGCAATGGAAATTATGTTTCGAGTAAAGAAAAACAGCCTTCCAGCTTGTATTCTTAGGTTATTTAAATTAAGGGGAAACAAATATAATTTACGGCGATATTGACTGTGATGAGGTGGCGACCTGTCCAGGGTGTACGCCGCCTTCCGCCAATTTGTAGCGAAGCTACAGCGCCCCCCGCAACCTCAAAGGGAATAAGCGGTAGGAAATGGATGGATGGATTTTGGAAATGGGTAAAGTAAGAACGAATATAAAGTACAAATGTATTTCAGTTATAGGAGTTAAATGGTGGAAAAACCTCAGTGATGAGTTGAAGACATGTAGTTCTTTGTTAAGGTTTAAGAAAGCTGTGAAAGGTGAAATAATTGAAAATTATAAAATATAGTAACAATTACCATCCCATTCATTTTTTTGAATGTTGATTATCCAGGTAATCTTATTTTAAGTGAACACATAGGATAGGCACATATAAGCTTTGGCTTCAGCCTATTCATTTTTCGATCATTCTTTTTAATTTCTTTTTGCGTGTAAATGTGTATGATTGTTAAATATGTATACTGTTAAACTGACCACACAAAATGGTAGCATGTTGACTATATAATATTAGATATGTAAAACTTATTATTCATTTCATTTCATATTTGCCTACAAAAGTCTAAAATAAGCCAAAATCAACTTTGCATGCTTCACTATAAGGCAGTGATCTCATTAAGCCAATCAAAAGCCATCTCCACTGCAGTGCCGTTGATGAAGAGTGGAGTGTGGCTGGACTGCTGCCTCATGAATTCGACCAAGAAGATCATCATCGACTTCAGGAGGCAACAGTCCAGCCCACACCACTCTTCATCAACGGCACAGAAGTGGAGATGGTATGCGGCACCAAGTTCCTGGGGGTGCAGATAACTGACAATATGACCTGGTCCCTAAACACCGGAGCTCTTGTAAAAAGAGCTCAGCAGCGCATATACTTTTTGTGTCGAATGAAAAGCGCACAGCTCCCTTCCCCCGTTCTCACCAAATTCTACAGAGGCACTATAGAGAGCCTACTGACCAACTGCATCTCTGTTTGGACTGGAGCCCACAGTGCCTCGGACTGGAAGTCTCTGCAGAGAGTGGTGAGGACGGCAGAAAAAATCATCAGGACTCCTCTTCCTCCTAACCGGGAAATCGCAGAAAGCTGCTGCCTGACCAGGGCTCCGAAAACCTGTAAAGACTCCTCCCACTCCCACCAAGGACTTTTTTCACTGCTGGACTCTAGAAAGAGGTCCCGCAGCCTCCGTAGCAGAACCTCCAGGTTCTGTAACAGCTTCTTCCCTCAGGCCATAAAACTCTTGAACGCATCATAATAATCCCCTCAATTTCCCACCCCAAAACTGTTAAACTCGCTGGAATATAAAGACAATATAGCATACATCCATAAACGTGGATGCATATGCAAAAGTGCAATCATCTATTTATTCATATTTGTACCTTATTGCTCTTTCATCCTGCACTACAATGAGCTAATGCAACAACATTTTGTTCTTACCTGTACTGTAAAGTTCAAATTTGAATGACAATGAAAGGAAGTCTAAGTCTAAAAAAAGTTATTTTCGAATGCATAACAATTATATACTGTACATAATACATACAAAAACATTGAAGTACTTAAAAAGTGTTAAACAAATGTGGTTTAATATGATCGTATAGGTCAGGGGTCGGGAACCTTTTTGGCTGCGAGAGCCAAGAAGCCAAATATTTTAATATGTATTTCCCTAAGAGCCTTATAATATTTTTTTTTAACACTGAACACAACTAAACGCGTGCATTTTTTAAGTAAGACCAACATTTCCAGAGTATAATAAGTCTCTTATTCTTTGTAATAACAATGTTATTCTGAAGCTAACTGTGGAGGGGGCGTGGACTGCGGGCATGCAGCAAAGCGGGATGTTGCCAGGACCGGCCTCGAAATCAACGACAGGTGCGTAGACGGGCCACCTGGGCCTTTTTATCCAATCACCTGTCGCTCTGTTATAAGCGGCAGCCAGGAGGAGAGACAGAGTTGGGGCTGGAGCCAGTGCGCAAGTGAGGACGAAAGAGAAAAAGACAATTGCTGTAAAGCAACTGAGAGAAAAATTAAATAAAACAATATTGGAACCCTAAAACAGGCTCTTGGTGGTCTGAAGAACCCCCAGGAAGGCAAGCCCCACACTAACCAATAATAAATAAATTACTTCTTACCATTAACGCAACTTCTTGAACATAAAAATGCATGAGAATGTTTTATATTTTGAACGTTGTTTTTAACACTGTGATTACAAGTGGAATTATTCATTATTTATCATGTTAAGCAATGTCAGCTCAGATTTATCCGAGAGCCAGATGCAGTCATCAAAAGAGCCACATCTGGCTCTAGAGCCATAGGTTCCCTACCCCTGGTATAGGTAAATTGTATAAACTGATTTGAATATAATACTCTGTCTATGAATGTTCTCATTCATTCAGGTCGTTGTAATCTCAGGGTATTCAATCGATAGCAACTGGACTGGTTGGTTTGTCTTAGAAGGCGTTTTGCCTCTCATCCAAGGAGGCTTTAAGGTTCATGGTCATAGACTTAGATTGGTCAGGTCTAGTCTCAGACTTTGATTTGTCAGATCTAGTCTAGCATCTTGTGCAAATACCTCAGTAGACTTCATCAGTTTGTGCTAATAGGCTTAGATTAGTCAGATTTAATCTAGAGGCTGGTGCTAAAACCCAACATATTTATACTCCAAAAACCAGGACGGTGTGCCTGGGCAAGGATGGTTTCTACGGTCAAAACTTTGATTTCACCTCGTTAGCAGCGAAGTATTGTATGGCAGAACATTCGCTGTGGATCGACTACTACCAGTCCAAAATAAAATCACCCACATTAGCATTCGATTCAGTTGTATACAAAAGGCACAAATGGCATTCTGGTCACTTTCTTTGACCAGAATGTTTCTTACTCCTGTTATTTGTTGTAGGCCCGATTGCAGAGTCTTTTAGGAATGGTTGAAAGGACAGTGTTGTATGTGGGAGACAGGTGGTGTCGCAGACCACCTCCTCTGTTCAGGGATGGTTTTTCAACCATGACATAGATGGCTTGGGGCGGTATAGCTGGGTTGGTAGAGTGGCCCTGCCAGCAACTTGAGGGTTGCGGGTTCGATTCCCGCTTCTGCCATCCTAGTCACTGCCGTTGTGTCCTTGGGCAAGACACTTTACCCACCTGCTCCCAGTGCCACCCACACTGGTTTTAATGTAACTTAGATATTGGGTTTCACTATGTAAAGTGCTTTGAGTCACTATAGAAAAGCGCTACATAAATATAATTCACTTCACTTCACTTTGCTCACTCCTCTTTTGTGCCACACGTTAAGGGTACAGCACCAAGTTATTAGTATATGTGGATGACACATGAGAGAATACCAGAAACCAAGAAGTGCAAGCCTTCACCGAGCATATTAACTCAATGGACAAAAACATCACATTCACACTTGAGGATGTCAGAGACAGAAAGTTTACTTTTTTGGACTGTGATGTCTACATTGGAGTAAATAAGGGCCTCCATGACGGTCACACATACCAATCAATACCTAAGTTTTGACTCAAATCACCCACTGGAACACAAACTGGGCATTATCAGATCCCTACAACACAACGATGATCATGTTCCTACCAGCCCAGGGGTCGGGAACCTTTTTGGCTGCGAGAACCAAGAAGCCAAATATTTTAAAATGTATTTCCCTAAGAGCCATATAATATTTTTTTTTAACACTGAACACAACTAAACGCGTGCATTTTTTAAGTAAGACCAACATTTCCAGAGTATAATAAGTCTCTTATTCTTTGTAATAACATTGTTATTCTGAAGGTAACTGTGGAGGGGGCGTGGCCTGCGGGCCTGCAGCAAAGCAGGATGTTGCGAGGACCGGCCTCGAAATCAGCGACAGGTGTGTAGATGGCCCACCTGGGCCTTGTTATCTAATCACCTGTCGCTCTATTATAAGCAGCAGCCAGGAGGAGAGACAGGGTTGGGGCTGGAGCCAGAGGGCGAAAGAGGACGAAAAAGAATTGCTGAAAAGCAACTAAGAGACTAATTGAAAAAAAACAATATTTTAATCCTAAAACAGGCTCTCATGTCGGTGCTTGGTGGTCTGAAGAACCCCCAGGAAGGCAAGCCCAACACTAACCAATAATAAATACATTACTTCTCACCATTAACGCAACTTCTTGAACATAAAAATGCATGAGAATGTTTTAAATTTGAATGTTATTTTTGACACTATGATTACAAGTGGAATTATTCATTACTTATCGTGTTAAGCAATGTCAGCTCAGATTTATCCGAGAGCCAGATGCAGTCATCAAAAGAGCCACATCTGGCTCTAGAGCCATAGGTACCCTACCCCTGTACCAGCCCATAGGCCAAAGAGAAAGAACACAGCATTTGAGGGAAGCCCTCGAAACCCGTGGTCACCCCAGCTTGTTATTTGTAAAAAGTGAATTCAGTTCCAGAAATAACAAGAACAGAGTGGATGAGGAGGAAAAAGGTGACGGACGCAAAAATATTGTCATTCCATGTGTATCAGGTCTATCTGGGAAACCCAGAAGAATGTTTAACTATTTACTTCGAACCAGGCTTTGATTGATTGATTGAAACTTTCTTTAGTAGATTGCACAGTACAGTACATATTCCGTACAATTGACCACTAAATGGTAACACCCGAATAAGTTTTTTGACTTGTTTAAGTCGGGGTCCACGTTAATCAATTCATGGTACAAATATATACTATCAGCATAATACAGTCATCACACAAGTTAATCATCAGAGTATATACATTGAATTATTTACTTTATTTACATTCTGTGGCTGCGATGAGGTGGCGTCTTGTCCAGGGTGTACCCTGCCTTCTGCCCGATTGTAGCTGAGATAGGCACCAGCGCCCCCTGTGACCCCAAAGGGAATAAGCGGTAGAAAAATGGATGGATGGATGGACAATTTTGGGGTTGGGATGTGGAGGGGGTGGTAGGTTTGGTTGATATCAGCACTTCAGTCATCAGCAACTGCATCATCTGAGAAATGGACATTGAAACAGTGTAGGTCTGACTTTGTAGGATATGTACAGTAAGTGGTGGATCTCAGGAAACACCCGGAGACAGAGATTGTGCATCCTAAAACCCGCACACCCCACACCCACAAAAACAACCTGGTGTATGGCATCCAGTGTAATGATGAATGCACTGATTCATGTATCGGGGAAACAAAACAACCTTCCCGAAAAAAAAACATCCCTAAACAAAGGAGGTGGTCTGCGACGTCACACCACCTGTCTCCCACACACAACACTGTCCTTTCAACCATTCTTAAAATACTCTGCAATGTAGCCTCCAACAAATAACAGGAATTAGAAACAGAAGGTGTCAAGGATGCCATTTGTTTACAACTGAATAGAATGGCAACGTGGGTGATTCTGACTATTTTGAACTGGTAGTCGATCCACACAATACTTCAATGCTAACGAGAGGAACTCACACTTTAACGATTGTTGTTAGCTTTGACAGTGGAATTGTTTGTCTGAATTTCAACAGTTATTTTTATCACCACGATAGGGTGAAACCATCCTTGCCCAGGCACACTCCTGGCTTTTGGAGTATTAATATTTTGGTTATTGGCACCAGCAGCTATACTAGATATGACCAATCTAAGTCTGTGAGCACATATATACATATAAATTCACTGTACAAACAAACATACATATACTGTACATATATATTTACTGGATAAACATTCATATACACATTCTGTTCATATACAAGTACATATACATACATATACTTATGCACATAATCATGTTTCATCAAACATAAATCAATGCTGTTGCCCTAGAGTAAACTGGGTAACACAAGGCATATTGACAGAGCTTAAACCATTGTTACTATAACAATCTACAAGATTAATATAGGTTGCCTCTCTCTCTTCCCTTTCATCTTTCGGTATTCCTTCTTCCTTTTTTTTAATTTTTTTTTAATTTTTATTTAATTTAATGTATTTATGTATTTTTATTTTTATTTATTTATCATCTTTCTAGCTATCATTATGTATACGTATTGTTGCATTTGAACAACTTTATTGTTGATAATAGAGGTAATCTATTGGTTTTGTTCATGATCAATAGCGCTTTTTCTATTGGTATTTGTATTGCTCCAGTTTTAGTGTAAAAATGCTCATTGTCATTACTATATTATTTATTTCACTAACTGCTTATTTGTTATCACTTTTACGATCATATTTGTACATATTATGTATGTGCTGGTGTTGTTCTATTGTTGTTGTTGTTATTGTTGTATTTGCTGTTGTTGTTTATGTCTCTCTGTCTAATCCCCCTCTTATCCCCACAATTTCCCCCTCTGTCTTCCTTTTTTTCTCTTTCTATCCCCTCCTGCCCCGGCCCGACTGCACCAAATGATAATATAAATACATTTAATAAAGTCACATTCAAATAAGACAACAAGAGAGGTATCTTACACTTCAACTATATGATTTGCCTGAGAAGCTGGACAGGACAAAAAAACAAAAACAAGTCTGTGAGCACGAACTGATGAAACCTACTCAGATGAGAGGCAAAACATTTTCTAAGACAAACCGAATGAATGCCCTGAGAATATAATACTCGACTCAAAATACAATACAATACAATTTTAAAACAAGGAAATAAGTTTCTTTCATGAAAATAAATAGTAAAAATAACACGCATTTCTGTGATAAAATACAATATATTTAAATGATAAATAAATCACAACGTAACAGTAACTACATTTTTGTAATTAATCTAACTAATAATAAATCAACATCCATCCATCCATTTCCTACCACTTATTCCCTTCGGGGGCGCGGGGGGCGCTGTAGCCTATCTCGGCTACAATCGGGCGGAAGGCGGTCTACACCCTGGAGAAGTCGCCACCTCATCGCAGAATAAAACAACATATTTAGTCTAATAACACAGCAAAAATAAAAATAGTAACAATAATGATGATGATAATATCCTAAAAATTAAAACAAAAACTACCACTACTAGTAAAAATAGAATTTTAAAAATAAAGAATAATAATTGTGATAATAGTAATCATTATAGTAATAATAATAAACATGATTAAAAAAGTACAAAATATAAAAAACTATAATAACATTAATAATATACTGTTCAGTATAATACAATGTATTTGCAATACTGTACGTCCAAAAGTGCAATACAAAGGCGACTTTTTATTATTACAGTTGGGAAATTTCCCATTTCTTGATCTAAAAATAATAGACTTGAATCCCCCCCCCAAAAAATCACAAAAAATATACTGTAAAGATAAAAAAGAAGAAAATTAGGGGCTATTTTATGAAAATCTTACAACAAAATAAAATACATTTTAATGATATATAATATACAATGTTAGAATAATGAACAGGTAAAATTTTGCGTTGCAAAACTTAACATAACATATAATAAATAGCCTTTATAATACAAACAATACTACTCCTACTTCTAATGACATATCAAAATCGTAATAGCAACAATAACATTTATTATTTGTGGGTATTTAGCTACTTTAATGATTAACTGCATTATTATACATGATATGTAATTCTGAATAAATGTATTTTCTAAAAAAATACACACACACACACTTCAGCAGGGGACGCTGGAGCCTATCTCAGCTACAATCGGGCGGAATGCGGGCTACACCCTGGACAAGTCGCCACCTCATCGCAGAATAAAACAACATATTTAGTCTAATAAAACAGCAAAAATTAAAATAGTAATAATAATGATGATGATAACATGAAAATAAATCAAAAACCAACACTACTACTAAAAACATAATAACAAAAAAATAAAGAATAATATTTGTGATAATAGTAATCGTTATATTGATAATGATAAGCATTATTAAAAAAGTACACAATATAAAACACTATAATGATAATAATAATGTACAGTGTATTTGCAATACTGTACGTACAAAAGTGCAATACAAATGTGATTTTTTATTATTACAATGGTAAATTTCCCATTTCTTGATCTAAAAAAAATAGACTTGAATCTAAAAAAAATCACAAAAAATATACTGTAAAAGATTATAAGGGGCTATTTTATGAACATATCATAATAATATAAAATACATTTTAATGATATACAATATACAATGTTAGAATAATGAAAAGGTAAAATTTTGCATTGCAAAACTTAACATAACATGTAATAGCAATTATAATACAAACAATACAACTTCTACTTATAACGACAATTTTAAAACCGTAATAGCAACAATAAAATGTATTATTCGTGGGTATTTAGCTACTTTAATGATTAACTGCATTATTATACATGATATGTAATTCTGAATAAATATTTTCTCTAAAAAAATACACACACAATAATAATGGTGATAATCGTAATCATTATACTAATGATAATAAACATTATTAAAAAAGTACACAATAAAAAACACTATAATGATATTAATAATGTACTGTTCAGTATAATACAATGTATTTGCAATACTGTATGTACAAAAGTGCAATACAAAGGTGATTTGTTATTATTACAATTGGTAAATTTCCCTTTTCTTGATCTAAAAATAATAGATTTGAATTAAATAAAAAAATCATAAAAAAAATACTGTAAAGATTAAAAACAAGAAAATGAGGGGCTATTTTATGAAAATATTGCAATAAAATAAAATACATTTTAATGATATATATTATACAGTGTTAGAATAATGAAAAGGTAAAATTTCAATTTGTAATTCTGAACAAATATTTTTTCCAAAAGTCAAATGTTCTTATGGTATATTTAATATTAAAACCTAATAATAAAAGTTCAAATGAACTCTCATGTAGTTTCAGGTGCATCATCTCCTTTTTGTCTAGCTTTCACACACACACACACACACACACACACACACACACACACACACACACACACACACACACACACACACACACACACACACACTCAAACATCAACACTAACGTGTGCATGCCGCATGATTCGCGTGCCTCTCCATCGGTAGGCGGACCCCGCAAGATACAGAGCGTGTGGTAATAAGCGAGTTGTCCATGAGGTGTGCTGCCAGACCATTGTGGTCTCCACGCTTGGTGCTTCTCTTTGTGCCGCCACACACTAGCAGCCAGAGGCAGAAAGGAGCTGTCTGTCGTCAGGACGGCTGCTGACACCCGGGGGTGGCGGCCATGGAGAATAGAGGGGAGGCAGCTGGTAGGCCGAACAGGAAGTGCAGCGGTAACCGTATCAACACAAACCCCAACGGCCTGCAACAGGGGATATGAAAAGTGATGTTTGCTTTCTTACTGTATCTTTGTGTGATGTTGCCGTGCCAAACCAACACCTTTTGTGTGGCCTCTCATTAGAGCTTTAGACGGCGAGCTCTGCCAATTCACAGGTGACGACAACAACGGCCGCCAGAGCGCGTCGAGTAAACAGTCCAAAAACAACAGCTGAGGCCACTCCGAGGCTTCTATTGTGGCCTTTTGAAATGTAAGAGGCATTGTTTAGTTTCCGCTGCAGCCGTGCGTTTAATGCTATCCACTTTCAATGTTGTTTTGTGGGTTTCTGCTATAAGTAAAGAAAATGTATATACCGTATTTCTTTGAATTGCCGCCGGGGCGCTAATTCATTTAAAACCTCTTCTCACTCCCGTGCTTACCAAAGGCATGCGGTAAAAGTAAGCATGCGCTAATTATTTTAAAACCTCTTCTCACTCCGGCACTTACCAAAGGCATGCATTAAAAATGTGAGTGTGATGTAAGCTTGGACCTTAAATCCTACTGAATAGCTGTTAATATTCTTTCCTTTATGCGATTTCAAATTACCGGTATTGAAATCAGCCTCCTCCATTTTGAAAATGATGACAGGGGAAGTGTCACTCGTGATGTCACGAGTTTGACCAGGCGGTAATTCAAGTTAGGCGCATACTATATGCCCTGGGGCAATTCAAGGAAATACGGTATATATAATTGCTCAATATAGTTGTTTTTGATTTTACTTCGGAACAGACTTCACACAAGTATTTTGTAGGGATTTTCTAAAAAAAAAAAAAAAAAGTCCCAAATTGGTATAAAGCAGACACTTTTAATTAATAACATTTGTATTTAAAGGCCTACTGAAACCCACTACTACCGACCACGCAGTCTGATAGTTTATATATCAATGATGAAATATTAACATTGCAACACATGCCAATACGGCCTTTTTAGTTTACTAAATTGCAATGTTAAATTTCCCGCAAAGTATCTTGTTGAAAACGTCACGGAATGATGACGCGTGCGCGTGACGTCACGGACTGTCAGGAAATATTAGCTCAGCACCAGTTACGGCTAAAAGTCGTCTCTTTTCATCACATAATTACACAGTAATTTGGACATCTGTGTTGCTAAATCTTTTGCATTTTGTTCAATTAATAATGGAGACTATAAAGAACAATGCTGTTGGTGGAAAGCGGTGTATTGCAGCTGTCTTTAGCACCGAGACACAGCCGGTGTTTCTTTGTTTTTAACACAGAGCGGTCAAGCAAACATGTTTGTCTACGTCAACCAGCTTGTTTTTGGATGGGAAAATTGCGATATATATCTTACCGGAGACATCATTGGATTATTCGTCCACCTGCATTAGCTGTTTGAAAAGCAGCTGTGAGCTTGGCTTCTCTCTGAGACACTGCGTGTTCACAGCAGCCATCCGACCTCGAGGTATGTATTTACAATCCCACTAAAACACTATTAAAACAATAAGCAGATAAGGGATCATCCAAAATGATCCTAGTAAATGTGTCTAATTACATCTGAAACGCTCACAAGGAGCCGTCGCTTTTTATTTCATTTTATTACAATTTTTTTTTTCCACGAATCTTTCATCCTCGCTCAAATTAATGGGGAAATTGTCGTTTTCTCGGCCCGAATAGCTCTTGCTGCTGGAGGCTCCCATTATAAACAATGTGAGGACGTGAGGAGCCCTCACCCTTGTGACGTCATCGTCCGCGACTTTCGGTAAAGGCAAGGCTTTTTTATCAGCACCAAAAGTTGCGAACTTTATCCTCGATGTTCTCTACTAAATCCCTTCAGCAAAAATATGGCAATATCGCGAAATGATCGAGTATGACACATAGAATGGACCTGCTATCCCCGTTTAAATAAGAAAATCTCATTTCGGTAAGCCTTGTGTCAAATCAAATTAAAATAAAAAAACAAGGCTTAACTGACTACAATTACTGGAATACTAAAAACCTTGTTTGTTTCAAACTGTGTTGATTATTTTTAGGACTGCCTTATTTGAAAACATTTAGTTCGATTTGAATATTTAGATTAAATATTCATACATTTAAAGTTCACTTTTCATTGTTTGCTTCCAAATATTCATAAATAACGGAATGCTGATTACAGATAAGGCTGGCATGTTTTCCACTACCTGTGGCCGTTACAGCGACCTCAAGACCAGGTCGAGATGTCGCCCCCCCCTGTCCCCTCCACAAGTCAATAAATCACCGTGTCACCTCTGCTGTCCGATGCCGTCTTGCTATCACTAACTTTGAGTGTCCTCTGCATTCTTCCACTTCCCGTGCTCTCTGCCTGACCTCTCAGCCCAAACAAACCTCCTGTCAGCGCTGCAGCGACAGGTAGGACAGCTTTGGCTAATGTGAGGAGTGATGTCCCTCCCCTGTCCTCGACTTTGTGTCTCCCGTGGCGTCATTTGTCCTTTTTAGGGGGCTAGAAGCTTCCCCCAAAACACCCTCAAACCCCTCTGAATGATTTGGTGTTTTTCTTTCATTATTTTTTATTTTTTTTTACAAAATAGTGCCAACAAATTACATTTAAAGTAGCCATTAAAGCAGGGGTCTTCAACCTTTTCCTAGACAAGGCACGTTTTTTTCATAGAAAAAAATCCAGAAGCACACCGCCAGCAGAAAATGTAAAAAAAAATGAAACTCAGCAGCCGATATTGACAGTAAAAAAGTCGCTCTCGCAATTGTTGGATATGAATTCAAACCATAACCAAGCATGCATCAACATAGCTCTTGTTTTGGTATTTTCCTGCAGCAGTTTCATGTCTTCCTTGAACGCTATTCCCCGCACCTGCGTTGTTTTAGCAATCAACACTATCCATCCATCCATTTTCTACCGCTTATTCCCTTTTAGGGTGGCGCCTATCTCAGCTACAATCGGGCGGAAGGCGGGGTACACCCTGGACAAGTCGCCACCTCATCGCAGGGCCAACACAGATAGACAGACAACATTCACACTCACATTCACACACTAGGGCCAAATTAGTGTTGCTTATCAACCTATCCCCAGGTGCATGTCTTTGGAGGTGGTAGGAAGCCGGAGTACCCGGAGGGAACCCACGCATTCACGGGGAGAACATGCAAACTCCACACAGAAAGATCCCGAGCCTGGATTTCAACCCAGGACTGCAGGAACTTCGTATTGTGAGGCAGACGCACTAACCCCTCTGCCACCGTGAAGCCCTTCGCCCAGTGTGGCGAGTCAGAGTACTGCTGAGGCATTGAACTGCAAGTTGACAATATATAGCCCCCTACCTTGAGGCAGAGGTACTTGCTGCCTCAAGACTATTTAAGTTGTTTTTTTTATCCTTCTTGGTGGGGACATTGTTGACTGTCATATCATATAAGGATGTACTTTGTGGACGCCGTCTGCTCCACGTGCTGTAAGTCTTTGCTGTCGTCCAGCATTCTGTTTTGGTTTACTTTGCAGTCAGCTCAATTTTAGTTTCGTTTAGCTTAACCTTCCCTAAGATTCAATGCCTTTTCTTAGCTGCACTCATCTTTTCTTATTTTTGGTTTAAGCATTAGATACCTAATGCTTAAAAGCCTACTGAAACCCACTACTACCGACCACGCAGTCTGATAGTTTATATATCAATGATGAAATATTAACATTGCAACACTAAAATACGGACTGTTTAGTTTACTAAATTGCAATTTTAAATTTCCGGCGAAGTATCCTGTTGAAAACGTCACGGAATGATGACGCGTGCGTGTGACGTCACGGACTGTAAGGAAATATTAGCTCAGCACCAGTTACGGCTAAAAGTCGTCTCTTTTCATCGCATAATTACACAGTATTTTTGGACATCTGTGTTGCTGAATCTTATGCAATTTGTTCAATTAATATTGAAGAAGTCAAAGTAGAAAGATGGAGGTGGGAGCCTTTAGCCTTTAGCCACACAAACACACCGTGTTTCATTGTTTAAAATTCCCGGATGTGAAGCTTTACTATGGATCAGAGCGGTCAAGCGAACATGGATCCCGACCACTTGTCAACCGGCAGGGTTCGGTGAGAAAATTGTGGTAAAAAGTCGCCTCTTACCAGAGATCAGCGGAACTTCTGTCGTGCTGCTGCTGCCGTGACAAATTCCCTCAGAGACTGGCGTCAAGACACCCGTGGACACACCCCTCCAACTATCAGGTACTATTTAACTCACTAAAACACTAGCAACACAATAGAAAGATAAGGGATTTCCCAGAATTATCCTAGTAAATGTGTCTAAAAACATCTGAATCGCTCACAATACAATCGCGTTTTTTGTTTTGTTTGTAACTTTATTTTATTTGTATTTATTTTTTCTAGTCCTTCACTATCAATATCCTCAGCCACAAATCTTTCATCCTGGCTCAAGTTAATGGGGAAATTGTCGTTTTCTCCGTCCGAATAGCTCTTTTTGTTGGAGGCTCCCATTAAAAACAATGTGAGGACGTGAGGAGCCCTCACACGGGTGACGTCATCGTCTGCGACATCCGATAAAGGCAAGGCTTTTTTATTAGCGACCAAAAGTTGCGAACTTTATCGTCGATGTTCTCTACTAAATCCTTTCAGCAAAAATAGGGCAATATCCCAAAATGATCAAGTATGACACATACTTATTTAAATTATAAAATTACATTTCAGTAGTCCTTTAAAGAGCATTAGGTATCTAATGCAGCACGGTGGACAATGGGTTAGTGCATGTGCCTCACAATACAAAGGTCTTGAGTAATCCTGAGTTCAATCCAGGGCTCGGGTTTTTTTTGTGTGGAGCATGTTCTCCCCGTAATTGCAGTTTTTTATTAAAATCCGTAGACGTTGTAACGTGGTTGGGCAGGAAAGCTGTTTACATAACAGGAAAGCGGACGTGAAAACAGGCTGTCCCCACTCATGTCCGCATGGAGCTGGAGGGGGCGTGAATTTCGGGAGATTTTCGGGAGAACATTTCTTCCGGGTGTTGCGATCCGTGACTCGGATCTTCACATGTTTATTTTTCCATCTTTGTTTCATTCTCTTCTGACCCACTCACTTCCTGTTTAGTCCGTTACCATAGTTACACATTGCTTTCACCTGCTCCTCGTTTTCTACACACACCTGGTTGTCCTTGATGACTCCCTATATAAGCCTCCCTCTTTTCTTTGTTCAGTCTGGGTCCATACATTTGCTCTCATGCAACAGGTGACGACTGCTACTTCTCTATGCTTATATTCACGCTAGCTTCTCACGCTAAGCCACTTGTTTGTTCCGGTTTACAAACTGATGATTTGTTTTATCTTTTTGTGCCTACGTGCCATTTTAGTTGTCTATTTGTACTTCCTAGTTTTCATACTAGCGTTTTTCGTTTGCCTTTTCATTAGTTACTGTGTTTCTGTTCAGAGCTCCTTTTGTTATTTAGAATACATTTTATTATATCTTACCTCTTGCCGGCATTACTATGCCAATCAGTCTTCACACCGGGAGGTTTTAGGGAGAGGCACTGAATTTCGGGAGTCCCCCGGAAATTCCCGGAGGGTTGGCAAGTATGTCTCAGCAGCATAGTCTACACCAGGGGTGCCCATTACGTCGATCGCGAGCTACCAGTCGACCGCAGAGGGTGTGTCAGTCGATCTCGAGCCAGGCTTTTAAAAAAAATAGACCTAAAAATTAGTGATCATCAATCTTCACCAAGACGTCACTTAAATGACATTCACGTTACCGGAGGGTCTTGTGAGATGACGCTGGCTGCTGCAAGATCATTATTATTAAAATATGACCGAGAGGAAGGCGAAAAACATTTTTTATTTCAACAGACTCTCGCCCCGTACCTTCCGTCAAAACTCTAAAGGCCGACTGCACATTTCCTATCTTCACAATAAAAGCCCTGCTTCATGCTGCCTGCGCTAACTAAATACAGAGTCTCGGAAAACTAGCGTGCACAAGTGATCCCTCAGAAAGCTGGCGTGCACATCACTTGTGCACGCCAGCTTTCCGAGACTCTTATTTTGTTAGCGCAGGCAGCATGAAGCAGGGCTTTTATTGTGAAGATAGGAAATGTGCAGTCGGCCTTTAGAGTTTTGACGGAAGGGACGGCGCGAAAGTCTGTTGAAATAAAAAGTGTTTCTCGCCTTCCTCTCTGTCATTTTTTCATAATAATGAACTGGCAGCAGCCAGCGTCATCTCACAAGACCCTCGGGTGCCGTGAATGTCAATCAAGCAAGCTACGGAATTTGCCGGCAATGTTTTTCTTGTAAAGTGTATGGAAGCTGGATGAATTAGATGCCAAAAACCAACCACTTTCATGTGGTATTGTACAGAAAGGACAACTTTTTTTCTCCTCCATTTGAAAATGTGGGCGTTATCATCATTACTGTCTGATTCCAATCAATGCAAGTCATCAGAATCAGGTAATACACCAACTTATATTCTTGTCTTCGTGAAAGAAAGACATCTATATGTGTTACACATGCTTGTATTATCATTAAACACATTTAACTTGTTTACAAAAATGTATCTTTCATAAATAAATAAATAAATATGAATGATATATATAAATGAGGTAGATCCCCTCAAGTTGGTCAATTGAAAAGTAGCTCGCCTGCAGAGAAAGTGTGGGCACCCCTCGTCTACACTATCTTCCCTAAAGTTCCTTTAATTCACCCTTACACGGATCCTTGTCGGACATCCATTTGTGAATCTCCTGTCATTATCTACCATTTGCCAGCTTTAATACCTCCCCCGTGATTGCTCGGCATTAGGGCTTATTCCTGGGACGTGTAAAAAAGGCGGACAATCCACAACCTCAACGCCAGCGACTCATCGAGGTCATCTTGCCCGCCAGTTTACATTCTTAGTCGTCATTAGACGAATAAATATCAATGAGATTACATTGTAAGCCCCGCCATAAAACCCGCTCCCTAGCCGTATCGTCTCAGACATGAAGCGAGTATTAAAAAGGCTATTTCAGTTAGCATGTCAAATCCCTCGCTGTGAAATAGCCTTTACTTTTTTTTTTTTTTTAAGACCGGCTGAATCATCGACATCTTTTTCATGTTCCGAGGCGCGGAAGCCAAAAAAAAAAAAAAAAAAGGAAGAAATGTTTCTGTGATAAACGCAAAGAAGGCCAAAAGACTTTCAATGACCTTAAATACCTTATCTGCACCTTTGAAGCCAGAGCCAGGTGATTGGCAGTTCAATTTGTGATTGTATCGCTCCATGTACTTGGCGCCCGTAATGCTCTTTGCGCCAGGTAAATCGGCCTAATACGAAAACTGTCATAATTCATCCCGTGTACATTTTTCTCCCCGTAATCATCAATCCGGTCACCTGTCTGAAAGAGATGTGTCAGGCTTCCTCCGTCCCGACGTCCGCCCCTTCTGTGATTTCACTTTATGGAGATGATCCCTCACTACGAAGCAGTTAGGATTAGTCCTCTGTGAGCCGAATCAAAGTTAGCGGAACGCAGCGTGGATGTTCTCCTTGCTTTGTCCACTCCCCCCGTCGCCCCGTCACCCCACAGTTTCCTGTGCAAATTAACAGGCTCGGTAGTGAATTTGATTTCCAATTTCAGCGGCAAAGTAGGGGTGTGCAAATTAGCTATGTTTTTTTAATTAAGGCGCGCTGCGCAGCGCCAAAAAAAAAAAAAAAGGCTGAGGGGCCATTGTCCCGAGCGGGGCAGGTGCAAATGTAATCTCTGGGGAAGCGCCGCGATGTCCGTCCTCCAGCCGAGTGCCATCTTCCTTTTTAATCAGTCCCCAGCTTGATATGTGTCCACGTTTTGGCTCCCCCTGCTTGTAAGGCCATCTCAAGAAAAACCCCCCTGTGCCGCCCAAAAAATGAACAGTCAATTCTTTGGAGAAAAATGTTTGATTTTTGGGTCGTGGTCCAAGCTGGTAAATAAAATACATTAAAGGGGAACGTTATCACCAAACCTATGCAAGCGTCAATATATACCTTGATGTTGCAGAAAAAAGACCATGTATTTTTTTAACCGATTTCCAAACTCTAAATGGGTGAATTTTGGCAAATTAAACGCCTTTCTGTTTATCGGTCTTTTAGCGATGACGTCAGAACGTGACGTCACCGAGGTAATACACCCGCCATATGCTTGATAAAGTGGAATTACTCTTAGAACAATGAGTAATTGTTATTATTAACCACCTCGTGGCAACAATATTTCTTTAGTTTATGCTCATGACCCGGTAAATTGAATGATGCTATAACATTTGTTACTGGATACTTTCTAATACGCTTTTGCCTCAAAGACATTGTATTTGTAAATAATAAGCAACTATATTTTTTTCAATTCTTTTTACATTGACCAATGGGTTTTAGGCTGACATAATATTCAATTAAGGGCACTTATTATGTATGTCTAGCTAGTGTGCTATTGTGTGCTTAGCTGTTGAGTAGCTACGAGCTCCTTGTGTGCTTATTGGAGGACATTTAGATGTTAAAGGGGAACATTATCACCAAACCTATGCAAGCGTCAATATATACCTTGATGTCGCAGAAAAAAGACCATGTATTTTTTTAACCGATTTCCGAAACTCTAAATGGGTGAATTTTGGCAAATTAAACGCCTTTCTGTTTATCGGTCTTTTAGCGATGACGTCAGAACGTGACGTCACCGAGGTAATACACCCGCCATATGCTTGATAAAGTGGAATTACTCTTAGAACAATGAGTAATTGTTATTATTAACCACCTCGTGGCAACAATATTTATTTAGTTTATGCTCATGACCCGGTAAATTGAATGATGCTATAACATTTGTTACTGGATACTTTCTAATACGCTTCTGCCTCGAAGACATTGTATTTGTAAATAATACGCAACTATATTTTTTTCAATTCTTTTTACATTGACCAATGGGTTTTAGGCTGACATAATATTCAATTAAGGGCACTTATTATGTATGTCTAGCTAGTGTGCTATTGTGTGCTTAGCTGTTGAGTAACTGCGAGCTCCTTGTGTGCTTATTGGAGGACATTTAGATGTTAAAGGGGAACATTATCACCAAACCTATGCAAGCGTCAATATATACCTTGATGTTGCAGAAAAAAGACCATGTATTTTTTTAACCAATTTCCGAACTCTAAATGGGTGAATTTTGGCAAATTAAACGCCTTTCTGTTTATCGGTCTTTTAGCGATGACGTCAGAACGTGACGTCACCGAGGTAATACACCCGCCATATTCATTTTCACATTACAAACACCGGGTCCCAGCTCTGTTATTTTCCGTTTTTTCGACTATTTTTTGGAACCTTGGAGACATCATGCCTCGTCGGTGTGTTGTCGGAGGGTGTAACAACACTAACAGGGAGGGATTCAAGTTGCACCACTGGCAAGAAATCTTCCGCCAGACCCCCATTGAATGTACCAAAGTGTCTTCACATTTGACCGGCGATGCTAAGACAGACATGGCACAGAGATGTATGGATAACCCGCAGATGGATTTGCAACGATTAAGTCAACGAAATCACAAAGGTGAGTTTTGTTGATGTTGTTAACTTATGTGCTAATCAGACATATTTGGTCACGGCATGACTGCCAGCTAATCGATGCTAACATGCTACGGTAATCAATGCTAACATGCTATTTACGCTAGCTGTATGTACATTTGAAACTAGATACCCACATATAATGCGAAACAAACACTTACCAATCGACGGATTTAAGTTGCTCCAGTGTCACAAGATGCGAAAGTCCTGATCGTTTGGTCCGCACATTTTACCGGCGATGCTAATAAGGCAGCCATGCTATGGGCCACTTCCTTAGTTACACCCATACTATGGCCGAATAGCGTCAATAGCTATTCGCTCAATAGCTTCAATTTCTTCTCCAATTTTATTTTCGCTATCTGCCTCCATACTCCGACCAGAGGAATAAAGTAGTGATGAAGGCGTTGATTTCAAGGGTGGGGATTATGCGTGCGTATATGCCTAATTAACCTGGGAGAGATGATGAATGTTTTTGTATGAATGAGGCCGATAAAGTTCGGCTACAGATGTTGTTGACAAAAAGGAAGGTCAAAAGCGTCTATCCAATGTTTTTGGACCGGACTTTAATTAAAGACCCTCAACTGTAAATTCTGTTTTGCTCCTGACCAATGTAAGAGACTCGCATTTAGACCAATTGAATCAACATAAACTCATAGTCAAAAACAAACATTATCAATTTACGACAACAAGCGTGAATTAATAAAAACATTTGAGCCGTTAACATAATGTTTTATGATCTTTTGCAGATATCTATGGTATTTGCATTCACTTAATAAATAAAAAAACACGTTAAGATAGGAATACTTTTGGAATGTTTCCTGCCTGTGCTTGATTGACGGCCAAATCTCCCAATAGCTCGATAAAAGAACAACATGAAAAAGATCATACATTCTTTGATCCTCGACAGCATAAACAAAAGCTTCCTTCCACGGTAAGAAATATACTTGAATGGCCATCGAAGATCTACGCCTCATTTAGGAAAATTCTCTTTTTTTGGGTTGACATAGGCAATCGCGTCTAGTCTTTGGCTTCCTCAGTGGGAGCTCGAATCAGACCGGGACCCGTCACTAGATAATGAGGCTCCTTTAATCATGGGAGACAGTACTTTCAAATGCTTTGCATGATATTTGCAGGGACGAAAAAGGGTGGGGGGGGGTTCTAATTACCCTACTAGAGGGTGAAGAGAAAAAAAAATACACGTCGCTTGCTGTCCATCGGAAACGTTGAGTCCTAACCAACCTCGACAGGAAGTGACAACAAAGGATCTCGCTGTTCTGTAACACGCTTCAACAAACAAGGGTAGAAAGACAACAAAACTGGAGACATACGATCGGGAAGATTTGGAATTTATGACATCTGTTCATAACTTTTATGGACAGAATCTCTAGGCGCAGTCAAGGCGTTGAGGGGTTCCGGTTTGGTGGCCGCGGGATTGGGTCTCTGCTTTTTGCAGATGATGTGGTCCTGATGTCTTCATCTGGCCGGGATCTTCAGCTCTCTCTGGATCGGTTCGCAGCCGAGTGTGAAGCGACCGGAATGAGAATCAGCACCTCCAAGTCCGAGTCCATGGTTCTCGCCCGGAAAAGGGTGGAGTGCCATCTCCGGGTTGGGGAGGAGACCCTGCCCCAAGTGGAGGAGTTCAAGTACCTAGGAGTCTTGTTCACGAGTGGGGGAGGAGTGGAACGTGAGATCGACAGGCGGACCGGTGCGGCGTCTTCAGTAATGCTAACGTTGTATCGATCCGTTGTGGGGAAGAAGGAGCTGAGCCGGAAGGCAAAGCTCTCAATTTACCGGTCGATTTACGTTCCCATCCTCACCTATGGTCATGAGCTTTGGGTCATGACCGAAAGGATAAGATCACGGGTACAAGCGGCCGAAATGAGTTTCCTCCGCCGGGTGGCGGGGCTCTCCCTTAGAGATAGGGTGAGAAGCTCTGTCATCTGGGAGGAACTCAAAGTAAAGCTGCTGCTCCTCCACATCGAGAGGAGCCAGATGAGGTGGCTCGGGCATCTGGTCAGGATGCCACCCGAACGCCTCCCTAGGGAGGTGTTTAGGGCACGTCCAGTCGGCAGGAGGCCACGGGGAAGACCCAGGACACGTTGGGAAGACTATGTCTCCCGGCTGGCCTGGGAACGCCTCGGGATCCCCCGGGAAGAGCTAGACGAAGTGGCTGTTGAGAGGGAAGTCTGGGCTTCCCTGCTTAGGCTGCTGCCCCCGCGACCCGACCTCGGATAAGCGGAAGATGATGGATGGATGGATGGATGGACATCTGTGTATTCCTGAAATCACGCCGTAGGCAACTATTGGATGTGTGCGGCGTACTGTCGACAGGACACTTCCACTGAAGTTGTTGCCGACATTATGTTAACTTCCAATGCATATCGGTGACAAACCAGGGATGAAATTGTGTCAATCAGAAAAGAACATTGACTTCAAGTCCAAGAAGGTTGGACTTGACAGGAGTGTTTTCCAGTCTAAACATGCTGGACATTGGTTGAGTAGCACTTAGTACTTTTTGGTCCATCGTCCAGGGTTGTAAACGTACATGTAGGAATGGGTATCGAACAGAGATGTCCGATAATGGCTTTTTTACCGATATCCGATATTCCGATATTGTCCGACTCTTAATTACCGATATCGATATCTGCAGTCGTGGAATTAACACATTATTATGCCTAATTTTGTTGTGATGCATTAAACAATGTAACAAGGTTTTCCAAAATAAATCAACTCAAGTTATGGAAAAAAAATGCCAACATGGCACTGCCATATTTATTATTGAAGTCACGAAGTACATTATTTTTTTTTAAACATGCCTCAAAACAGCAGCTTGGAATTTGGACATTCTCTCCCTGAGAGAAACTATGAGGAGGTTGAGGTGGGCGGTATTGGGGGGAGTTGAGGTGGGGAGTGAGTTAGGGGGTTGTGTGGGGGAGGTGTTTATTGCAGCGTCCCGGAAGAGTTAGTGCTGCAAGGGATCCTGGGTATTTTGTCTGCTGTGTTTATGTTGTGTTACAGTGCAGATGTTCTCCCGCAATGTGTTTGTGATTGTTGTTTGGTGTGGGTTCACAGTGGGGCGCATATTTTTAACAGTGTTAAAGTTGTTTATACAGCCACCCTCAGTGTGACCTGTATGGCTGTTGAACAAATATGCATTGCATTCACTTGTGTGTGCTTCTATGTAGTTCTGCCTACGTCTGTGTACACAGCGGGGTTTTAAAAGTCATAATTTTACTCTTTGAAACCGATACCAATAACTATGAAACCGACACTTAATAATTCCCGATATTACATTTTAAAGCATTTATCAGCCAATAATATCCCTAGTACTGGTACGGGAATCAGTCCTGGAGCAGGTGCTGGTCTGGGAACCAGTTCTGGAGCAGGTGCTGGCCTGGGAACCAGTACTGGAGCAGGTGCTGGTCAGACAACCAGTCCTTGAGCTTTCCAATCAGGGTGTTGGTGCTGGTCTGGGAACCAGTTCTGGAGTCGGTGCTGGTCTGGGAACTAGTCTTTGAGCGGGTGCTGGTCTGGGAACCAGTCCTGGAGATGGTGCTGGCTTTGGGACTAGCTTTGGAGCGGGTGCTGGCCCGGGGACCAGCCTTGGAGCGGGTGCTGGCTCGGGGACTAGCCTTGGAGCGGGTGCTGGCTTGGGACCAGCCTTGGAGCAGGTGTGGGTAATCTGGCTGGTGGGTGCGGCCAGGCAAACCGAAAGACAGGTGGTAGTGGTCTTGCTGGCCGCAGCTCTGCTGCCCCACCAGCCCAACCGTCAGTACTATCTCCCCTAGGACATCGGATGCCAGACGCTTCCTGTAGACTGAAACACAGTCACCGAGGGTGGACAGAAGGTGTCCAGGCGGGGGGTAAATTCCTCCTTCCAAATATCACCTCTAAACATTCCCCTCCAAGATAGACGTTCTGGACGAAAGTTTTCCAGGGTGGAGTGAAAAGAAAAAGACATCGGGACAAAAAAGTCACTTAGCCCTGTGTCGTCAGGTCCTTATGATTGATTGGGCCGGAGCGTACTGTTATGTTTTGCAGTAGGAGTTGTGACACAGAACCACAAGGGGGTGGTAAAGCACTATGATTTATTATATATATATATATATATATATATATATATATATATATATGTATATATATATACATATATATATATATACATATATATATATATGTATATATATGTATATATATATACATATATATATATATACATATATATATATATGTATATATATGTATATATGTATATATATATATATATATATATATATATATACACATATATATATATATATATACATATATATATATATATATATATATAAATCTCCTGATGATTGAGGGAACCCCTCATGAAACAGATCTGTAGAGATGAAGTAGTCTTGTGATTTTTTTCCCACACCTACATATATATATATATATATATATATATATATATATATATATATGTATATATATAAAATAACCAAACATCAATCAATCAATCAATGTTTATTTATATAGCCCCAAATCACAAATGTCTCAAAGGACTGCACAAATTATTACGACTACAACATCCTCGGAAGAACCCACAAAAGGGCAAGGAAAACTCACACCCAGTGGGCAGGGAGAATTCACATCCAGTGGGACGCCAATGACAATGCTGACTATGAGAAACCTTGGAGAGGACCTCAGATGTGGGCAACCCCCCCCCCTCTAGGGGACCGAAAGCAATGGATGTCGAGCGGGTCTAACATGATACTGTGAAAGTTCAATCCATAGTGGCTCCAACACAGCCGCGAGAGTTCAGTTCAAGCGGATCCAAGACAGCAGCGAGAGTGCTGTCCACAGGAGACCATCTCAAGCGGAGGCGGATCAGCAGCGTAGAGATAATAATAATAATAATAACTAAGGGAGGAATGGTGTGTGACAAAATCCAAAAGGGTGTATGTGTGTGTGACTATGTGTGTAATGAATTGTTGTGTATTACCGTGAAGTGTTGGGCGAGAGGAGGGACAAGGCAAGAAGGCAGTCCGTGGGAAGGCAGATAGTCAGGGCAAATGGAGAAGCGTCAGGGGTCCGTGTCCAAGCGGGAGGTCGAGATCCAAAAGGGGCAGCCAGAGAATCAGAGGGTAACAACAGGAAGGAAGAGAGGAGGCAGGAGTACACAACAGAAGACTACCTTAAGGCACGGATCCTTGGGTTTACTGATCTTTATACGGCTCGCCCTCATCAATCCCAGGTGTGCTGATTGCTGATCGACCACAGCGTGATGCGGCCAGTGCGAACTGGGGCGCGTACCGGCTTGCTGCCAACGGAGGTGCTGGCAACCCTACCTGATGACAAGCGGGATCGAGCCCACGCTGTGACAGTCATAGCCATAAACGCAATGGTAACAATCATAACCGGCATAATATTTTTCAGTTTTCAGCCTGGGTTTTTTTCAGTTTTCGTTTATCGGCCAATAATTTCCCTTTCTGTGCATCCCTGATTTAAAACATATCTCAAAGTTGTTTACACAAAAGCTAGGCAGTAGTACGTACTGTCAAAAAAAAAAAAAAAAAGTAAAACCGAGTCACGTCCCAATGTACCAACATTACTAATTGGTCACAATATTCATCCCACAAAATCTACATTTTTAGAAGATTTGGCCAACATTTGCATTGGTTTAATGCAGTAATCTTGATGCCTCCTCACTACCACCACGTACATTCCATTATAGCTGCACAAGATAAGCCTATACTATTTCATCCATATCCATAAGCAGCAAAAAGAAAGAAAGATTTGTCCTCTATTTGCATCTAAAACGATATTGGACATTTGCTATCCCATCAATCAATACCATCTTTGCCGTTCTGCGAATGTATAATCTCACAACCCGCATGCAAAAAAAAAACAAAAAACGCTCAAACAATAACACGTTATGTTATACAAGACGCCATATATCATCCCCGCACGCATTTACATCGTGTTAACAATTTCTCAGGGCAGATTAGAGGGCGCTGAGGCAGCAGCTCAGATCCCATGAGAGGTGGGCTTTGGCTTGCTGATAAGGCCAGCCATAGCGAGGCAGGATTAATACGTATGGCCGGAACACATGGCGGCCCCCTCCTTGATTAAATGGCCCCCATCCCGTCGGGCCCCCGCATGATTAAACACAGCCATAGTGCGGACAACACGGCGGCAAAGGGACGTGGAGATAACTGGTATTTATATATGCAAGCCGGGATCGCCGGGCAAGGATTGTTCATGCTACGGCGGAGAGGGATCACAGCAGGGGGGCCTCGGCACTGAATATATTGCATGATCCCAAATTTATTCATAGTTTATTAAAAAGGTTGACCAAAATCCAGCTTTGATGCTGAAATTTAGACTGTTTAAAACAGGGGTGTCAAACTCATTTTTGATCGGGGGCCACATGGGCAAAAGTCTACTTCCAAGTAAAATTACAGCACGATAACTTAAAAATAAAGACAACTTCATATTGTTTTCTTTGTTTAGAAATAGAACCAGCACATTCTGAAAATGTACACACCATAATGTTGTTGAGGGGTTTTTACACTTACATGTTGCTGTTAATATCAATCAATCAATCAATCAATCAATCAATCAATCAATGTTTATTTATATAGCCCTAAATCACAAATGTCTCAAAGGACTCTACAAACCACTACGACATCCTCGGAAGAACCCACATAAGGACAAGGAAAACTCACACCCAGTGGGCAAGGAGAATTCACACCCAGTGGGACGCCAGTGACAATGATGACTATGAGAACCTTGGAGAGGACCTCAAATGTGGGCACCCCCGCCAGGGGACCGAAAGCAATGGATGTCGAGCGGGTCTAACATGATACTGTGAAAGTTCAATCCATGGTGGCTCCAACACAGCCGCCTAGAGTTCAGTTCAAAGCAGATCCAAGACAGCAGCGAGAGTCCCATCCACAGGAAACCATCCCAAGCGGAGTTGGATCAGCATCGTAGAGATGTCCCCAACTGATAATATTCTATCTTTATTTGTCTTTATTTATACTTTGTGAAAAAATGATGTGATAATTTTCAAACCCATCCATCCATCCATTTTCTACCGCTTATTCCCTTCTGGGGTTGCTGGCGCCTATCTCAGCTACAATCGGGCAGAAGGCGGGGTTCACCATCAAGATAAAAAAAATATATATGAAAATGAAATTACAGGATGTTATTCATGTATTTTGCTCATTTTCCTCGACTGGTGCACTAACATCATGTGGTTTATTTTTATTTTTTTACACATGTAAAAAATTGCTATTGCGACATCTAGTGGACACATTTAGAATAGCAGTTTCTTACATTCAAAAATTTCGGCTCATTTTTATACTTGGCAAACTCATCCCGCGGGCTGGATAAAACCTGTTTGCGGGCCGTACGTTTGACACCCCTGGTTTTATTTATTTATTTATTTATTTGTTTATTTATTTATTTATAGACAAGGACTAAGAGCAGGAATGTGAACTTAACAAGTTGTATGTAAGCAAACAAAAGCAACTAATAGCTCTCTGATTAGTGCCCAGGAGCAGGTGAGCGTCCCGAACACTAAACAGAGACAGGTGAATACAATCTGCCGTCACAACAACTAAAACAAAAAACAAGGGTGCTGAAACCGAACTTAAAAAACAAATGAATCAACACGTACACTAGACTGACCATACGTCCTCTTTTCCCCAGACATGTCCTCTTTTGCGGGACTGTCCGGGCTGTCTGGGCGGGGTTTCTTAAATGTCTCAAATGTCCGGCGTTTTGAGTCAAGGTTGGGTGTATTTTCAATGTACAGCCAGGGTTAAGAAGGGTTAATAACCAAACAAATTGTGAAGGTTGGTGCACGTAGCAACATTCTTGAGGGAGGGGCAGAGACAGAGAGAGCGAGGTAGTGGATGGATTGTCAATTAAGGCATACTTGATCAACAGCCATACAGGTCACACTGAGGGTGGCCGTATGAACAACTTTAACACTGTTACAAATATGTGCCACACTGTGAACCCACACCAAACAAGAATGACAAACACAGAACATCCGCACCGTAACACAACATAAACACAACAGAACAAATACCCAGAACCCCTGGCAACACTGACTCTGCCTCCTAGCCCCCCCCACCTCAACCCCGATTACGTCACATTAAAATATTCCACTTTGAAAAATATTTTTGGTGGAATATTTTGCATATTTTGTGTGTTTGCCATAAAAAACACAGTTTTGTTTGACAAAAAAGCGCAGAAAAAACAAAAAACAAAAAAAACAACACAAAAAAAAGTTAAAACATTTTGAAATGAGGAATAGATCTGAATTTGATGTAGACTCCAGAGCAGGCCTGGGCAATTATTTTGACTTGGGGGCCAAAATTAGAGAAAAAAATGTGTCTGGGGGGCGGTATACGTATTTTTAGGAACGCTAATACAAAACTTCACAATAACGTCTGATTGAATGCTAAACACGTTATGACAGACCGCCTTAAAAGACATAATGGAATTTTACATGTTTCTATGAAGGATAAAACACTGAATATTGACAAAATATGGACGCCACACTCCAATTCGGTCGACATATTTTACACTCATCGCAACAAACAGTGAAATATGAACACGAAGGGTACAAAATAAACCCACCTAAAATCTGATACATCTGGTATTTGCTGAATTTCCCCCAGGGATCAATAGCGTACTTTCTATGTTATTCTATTCTATTCTATATAGCACTAAGCTTTAGAACTTTGTTGTGAAAATCTCCTTCCGCGTCTGTGGAAGCGCTTCCCGCCCACACTGCTTGGTGCCTTGTCTGTGATATAGATTACCATGGAAACTAGCTAGATTACCATAGTAACCAATTAGATGACCATAGCAACTAATTAGATGACCATAGTAACTAATTAGATGACCATATCAACTAATTAGAATACCATAGTGACTGGTATGTCATCCATAAGCGCAGATTGCAACAAGACGTAAGGTCATTAGAAAACATCACCTCACATCGTAATGGCAAATACACTTTCCATCTTAAAGATGTAAAAAAATTGTTTGGGAATGTCCGGCGGGCCAGATTTTAAAGCTCAACGGGCCGCATGTGGCCCCCGGGCCTTCATTTGCCCAGGTCTGCTCCAGAGATTTAAGCGTTAAATATAAAATGTATGTATGCCCAGAGGATGACTTGTCCAGGATGTACCACGCCTTCCGCCCGATTGTAGCTGAGATGGGCGTCAGCGCCCCCCGTCACCCCAAAAGGGAATAAGCGGTAGAAAATGGATGGATGAATGTATGCCCTTACACACCATTATCATTATTCAATGACCCAAGCAAAACACTTTTTACACTTTTATACTGAAATAAATACACCTACTACTTATTAAATAAAACATGGAAAAAACTACCAGCAGCGCTAAAGTTTCGATCTATGAAGGAAAGAGGAAATTGAATGAATGTTTATAACTGAATACATTTACCTATGCATACACATTTGTCTTCTTTTTATATTATTTATTTTAATGAATTAAGTTTTCAGTAATGTGGACGTTGTACCGATCCGTTGTGGTGAAGAAGGAGCTGAGCCGGAAGGCAAAGCTCTCAATTTACCGGTCGATCTACGTTCCCATCCTCACCTATGGTCATGAGCTTTGGGTCATGACCGAAACGATAAGATCACGGGTACAAGCGGCCGAAATGAGTTTCCTCCACCGTGTGGCGGGGCTCTCCCTTAGAGATAGGGTGAGAAGCTCTGCCATCCGGGAGGAACTCAAAGTAAAGCCGCTGCTCCTCCACATCGAGAGGAGCCAGATGAGGTGGTTCGGGCATCTGGTCAGGATGCCACCCGAACGCCTCCCTAGGGAGGTGTTTAGGGCACGTCCAGCTGGTAGGAGGCCACGGGGAAGACCCAGGACACGTTGGGAAGACTATGTCTCCCGGCTGGCCTGGGAACGCCTCGGGATCCCCCGGGAAGAGCTAGACGAAGTGGCTGGGGAGAGGGAAGTCTGGGCTTCCCTGCTTAGGCTGCTGCCCCCGCGACCCGACCTCGGATAAGCGGAAGATGATGGATGGATGGATGGATGAATTAAGTATCGTTTTCCAAAACACAATATATAATGTGAGATGTAACAGGAATATGCATACGTTTATCATTTGTTTTCAAAACGCTTCCAAAAAAGTGGGACCCCAAAAATGTACTGTGGGACCCCATTTTTATGACTTGATGGGGTCCATGGGACCCCATTTTGAAAATTCCCAGCGCCAACACTGCTGTGAACCTAGGAGAATTTTTTATTTATTTAAATACATATATTATCTATAAAGCAAGTCGAAGTATCATTGGCAAATTTGCATATATGCTTGCTGCCCGCCTTGGCAGGTATTTTTGTGTCCTCTTTTTGTGATTTCAGAATATGGTCAGCCAAACGTACACAAACTCTGATCCGGGCAACGAATCATCACACAAATGTTAGCAAAACTAGCATTAGATCGTGAGTTACAGTGCTAAAATTACAAAGAACATAAATGTTAGCAACAACAGAATAGCTATGCGAGCTACAGTGCTAAAATTACCGGTGATCATGCAAATTTTAAAGGGGAACATTATCACAATTTCAAAAGGGTTAAAAACAATAAAAGTCCGTTCCCAGTGGCCTGTTGTGTTTTTTAAATTTTTTTTCAAAATTTTACCGGTCCCCAAATATCCCTAAAAAAAGCTATAAAATGCTTGATTTTCGCTATTTGCGACGCGACTATCCATTTCCCTGGGATGTCATACAGTGCTGCCAATGTAAACAAACAACGGCGAATACCACAGCAAGATGTAGCGACATTAGCTCGGATTCAGACTCGGATCTCAGCGACTTAAGCGATTCAACAGATTACGCATGTATTGAAACGGATGGTTGGAGTATGAAAGTATTGATAAAGAAACTGAAGCTATTGAGTGAATAGCTATTGACGCTATTCATAGCCATAGCATGGCCGAATAGCTGCGTTAGCATCGCCGGTAAAATGTGCGGACCAAACGATCAGGACTTTCGCATCTCGTGAAACTGGAGCAACTTAAATCCTTCGATTGGTAAGTGTTTTTTTCGCATTAAATGTGGATGGAAGTAAACGTAATATAGTTGCAAATGCATCTGCAGGTTATCCATACATATCTGTGTCATGTCTGCTTTAGCACTGCCGGTAAATAGCATGTTAGCATCGATTAGCGTAAAATGTTAGCATCGATTAGCTGGCAGTCAACATCAACAAAACTCACCTTTGTGATTTAGTTGACTTTATAGTTGCAAATGCATCTGCAGGTTATCCATACATCTCTGTGCCATGTCTGCTTTAGCACCGCTGGTAAATAGCATGTTAGCGTCGATTAGTGTAGCATGTTAGCATCGATTAGCTGGCAGTCACGCCGCAACCAAATATGTCTGATTAGCACATAAGTCAACATCAACAAAACTCACCTTTGTGATTTCGTTGAATTTATCGTTGCAAATGCATCTGCAGGTTATCCATACATCTCTACATCGCCGGTAAAATGTGGAGACACTCTGGCACATTCAATGGGGGTCTGGCGGCAGACACTTTCGCATCTTCGGGCCAGTGGTGCAACTTGAATCCTTCCCTGTTAGTGTTGTTAGACCCTCCGACAACACACCGACGAGGCATGATGTCTCCAAAGTTCCAAAAAATAGTCGAAAAAACGGAAAATAACAGAGCTGAGACCCGGTGTTTGTAATGTGTTGAAAATGAAAATGGCGGCTGTATTACCTCGGTGACGTCACATTCTGACATCATCGCAAAAAGAGCGATGAACAGAAAGGCGTTTAATTCACCAAAATTCACCCATTTAGAGTTCGGAAATCGGTTAAAAAAATCAATGGTCTTTTTTCTGCACCATCAAAGTATATATTGACGCTTACATAGGTCTGGTGATAATGTTCCCCTTTAAGGGGTGGGACAGGTGGGCACACAAGTTAGGAACACTAGCATAGCTATGTGAGCTACAGTGCTAACATCACTCACATTTTAACAGCAACATCATGCTAGGTTAGCTTTTTTCCCTACGTGCTGCATATGTTTACATCTTCGTCCGGTGACCCGTAACAGGAAGTTCAGTGAGTTTTAGCCGTAATTTTAGTTCACATTAGATTCTGTATGCAAGCCTCTGTGGGGAGCGAAGATTATCTAATTAACTCCCTTCACAAAAACATCTCGTTATAGATTGAATTCCTTTTGGTAGTTAGGAGAGCGGGGCTTAATTAATTAATTGTGCTAATGACCTATTAATGGCGGTGCACCAGGAATTCTAATGAGCCGCCTTTAATTAAATATTATCTCACTGTTTAATCAATGAGTTTTAATTATTCACATTATATTTTCTTCGGAGGGTGAGGGGGAATTAATTTAGTCCTGGAACAGAATGCTAGTGAGCTTCCTGATGTAAAATACCAGATCCATTTAATTGTAAAGGAATATAAGTTATATTTTGGTGGGGATGAGGAAAAGGGAGGGGGTCCAGACCGAGACCAAGGGAAAAAAAAATCATAGCCATAGGACACATTATCATGTGTGTAGGAGGGAAACATCAAAAAACACAAAGGACATTACAAACATTAAAAAAAGCAGAGCTGATGTAACCAGTCACTTTAATACACAATGTATTGGGAAATTATGTGTCCTTTCAAGCCATATCAAGCCTTTTCTGTTCTATAAGCTACAGTGAAAGTATGGGATCGGGACTCAAAATTGGATCTGATATCCTGCCAAAAAATTGGATTGGGTTTGGGGGCAAAAAAACACGGTCCGGGCCGGGAGTTGGACCCCTGTGCTTTAGGGTGTTAAGCTCGACAATCACAACATTTGATACACACCTTCAAGGGACTGACAAGCACATGTCTGTAAACTCATAGTGAAAGGTAGAAATAATCCTTGGTTCTCTCCTGAACTGTCCAGTCTACGAAAAGAAAGGTATGCTGCATGGGTCAAGGCGAGAAATGCCAAATCCCAGGCTGACTGAATGGGTTTTAACAGCTCAGAAAACACTTTATTTCTCTTGTTAAGAATTCAGAGTCTGATTTTTATCTTGCACAAACCACCAGATCCCAAGAAATTCTAGAAAGTCAAGAATACATCTTAAGAGAGTTTAACCAAAAATGATCTGACAACTTATACCGTGAACGACTCATAAAGTCTAACCCAGTGGTTCTCAAATGGGGGTACGCGTACCCCTGGGAGTACTTGAAGGCATGCCAAGGGGTACGTGAGATTTTTAAAAAAATATTCTAAATATAGCAACAATTAAAAAATCCTTTATAAATATATTTGTTGAATAATACTTCAACAAAAAATGAATGTAAGTTCATAAACTTTGAAAAGAAATGCAACAATGCAATATTCAGTGTTGACAGCTAGATTTTTTGTGGACATGTTCCATAAATATTGATGTTAAAGATTTCTTTTTATATAAAAAAAAATGTTTAGAATTAAGTTCATGAATCCAGATGGATCTCTATTACAATCCCCAAAGACGGCATTTTAAGTTGATGATTACTTCTATGTGTAAAAATCTTTATGTATAATTGAATCACTTGTTTATTTTTCAACAAGTTTTTTGTTATTTTTATATCTTTTTTCCAAATACTACAAATGAGCAATATTTTGCACTGTTGTACAATTTAATAAATCAGAAACTGATGACATAGTGCTGTATTTTACTTATTTATCTATTTTTTTCAACCAAAAATGCTTTGCTTTGATTAGGGGGTACTTAAATTAAAAACATGTTCACAGGGGGTACATCACTGAAAAAAGGTTGAGAACCACTGGTCTAACCGATCAACAATACTTAATTTTTTTGATGAGAATTTTATTTTTTTCTAGTGCTTTATTTGACTAATTCTCGCACATTTTCAGAGGGCTTGCATGTCGCCTTCACACTCCCATAGCTAATACATTTAGTTGTACTCCTCTAAATGTGTTTGGGGTCAAGAAAGCCTTAAAATAATTGGATTATACCATGAATTGATTAACGCGGACCCCGACTTAAAGAAGTAGAAAAACGTATTCGGGTGTTACCATTTAGTGGTCAATTGTACGGAATATGTACTGAACTGTGCAATCTACTAATAAAAGTTTCAATCAATCAATCCTGGTAAATCTGCAGGTCCTAACAAACTTGAGCCCTTCTTTCTAAAGGCTGCCGCTGACTTTTTTGCTGAAGCCCATCCATATTTTTAATCCGTCATTTTTTTATATGACGTTCAACAAGCTATTTTTGGATGATAAGTGTGTTTGCAGAGGCATCTCTAGAACTGTTATCGTACATATACCAAAACAATGACTAGTGAAAAAAAACAAACATAGATAACTAATCCATCGATTGGCTCATGATTGATTGGCCCACCGGGAATATTCCCGGTACTTCCGATGGCTCTACAAATGTTACTGTCACGACCAGGTTGCATGGTGATGCAGGGGTTGTTCTCTCAGGAAGCGAGAGGACGACTCCGGATAGGACTTGCAGGTAAGGACACCATTTAATCCTAACTGAACACAAACAGGTACAAATGGAAAACAAACAGACGGAACAGGGTGCCGATCGCACCGGAAGCTAAGGCTATAACTTAGCACAAACTAGAGCATGGAACAAAACTCATTTGGCAAAGGTGTGACGCAAACAATGAAGCCAGAACGAGTGATTAACAAAGGCAGACTTAAATAGTAGTCTCTTGTTTAGACACAGGTCTGTCCCAAACAACAGAGGCAGGTGAAAATCATGAGTAACCATGGTGAGTATCAATCAATCAATCAATGTTTACTTATATAGCCCTAAATCACTAGTGTCTCAAAGGGCTGCACAAACCACAACACAAACCACTGCGACATCCTCGGTAGGCCCACATAAGGGCAAGGAAAACTGACACCCAGTGGGACGTCGGTGACAATGTTGACTATGAGAACCTTGGAGAGGACGAAAGCAATGGATGTCAAGCGGGTCTAACATGATACTGTGAAAGTTCAATCCATAGTGGATCCAACACAGCCGCGAGATTGCAGTCCAAAGCGGATCCAACACAGCAACGAGAGTCCCGTCCACAGCGGAGCCAGCAGGAAACCACCCCAAGCGGAGGCGGATCAGCAGCGCAGGGATGTCAGAAGCCAATACACAGGCAATCGGTCCATCCTGGGTCCCGATTCTGGACGAGCGGTCCATCCTGGGTCCCGACTCTGGACAGCCAGTACGTCATCCATGGCCATCGGAGCGGACCCCCTCCACAAGGGAGAGTGGGACATAGGAGAAAAAGAAAAGAAACGGCAGATCAACTGGTCTAAAAAGGGAGTCTATTTAAAGGCTAGAGTATACAAATGAGTTTTAAGGTGAGACTTAAATGCTTCTACTGAGGTGGCATCTCGAACTGTTACCGGGAGGGCATTCCAGAGTACTGGAGCCCGAAATGAAAACGCTCTATAGACCGCAGACTTTTTTTGGGCTTTGGGAATCACTAATAAACCGGAGTCTTTGAACGCAGATTAAACACAGAAGGTGCAGAGTAAACACAGGAGGCGCACAAACCAGAACTAAAGGAGTCCAGGACTAACAGAACATAACTAAACAAAACATGACCTTGACCACGGATCATGACAGTTACAATGGTTTTAATGAAGGAGGTTAGAGGATTGTATATTTATCCGTCCTACATCACTTCATACGGGACAAACTGGAAGACCTCCGTCATCATCCTCGTTTTAGCTCAAATTCGGTGGGATCAAAGGTGGCCAGCTGGGTGGTATAGGCGGCGAGCAGATGGTTGCATGCTCATTGTTGGGGTCAGAGAAGGTGGGGGACACCAAGCAAAGACCTTTCAGGTTCTAACACCTCCTCTCCCATGTGTGCTCGTTTGGTTTGGAGGGTGTATGGGGAAGGGGGGTGGTAGGTTTGTGATCCGGCTTGGGGAACTTACCTGAGCTCAGTTGCGGGACCAGCAGGCTTCCACTCACATATGGCACCAACCCGGGGGGCCTTGAGCATGGGTTCGTGACCCGAAGAGAGTAAACCGGCTGAAGGACAATAGAAGAATGTATGCCTCGCTCATTAAAAGGTGACAACTAATCTGTTCATCAACAATAAACCTTGTTGGGTCCGTTGGCACTTGCCTATTTCGATTCATTTAAAATGAACTTCGATGTGTTTGCTCTACAAGTAGGATTTGTTTAAACAAGTGTGAATGCAATCATCCGAACTAGGGTTGAATGATATAGACCAGGGGTCACCAACCTTTTTGAAACCAAGAGCTACTTCTTGGGTACTGATTATTGTGAAGGGCTACCAGTTTGATACACACTTAAATAAATAGCCAGAAATAGCCAATTTGCTCAATTTACCTTTAATAAATAAATCTATATATATAAAAAAATGGGCAGTTCTGTCTGTCAATCCGTCATACATTTTTTTTTCCTTTCACGGAAGGTTTTTTATAGAGAAAAAATGATGAAAAAAACACTTATTGAACGGTTTAAAAGAGGAGAAAACAAGAAAAAAATGAAAATTAAATTTTGAAACATAGTTTCAATTTCGACTCTTCAAAATTCAACCGAAAAAAATGAAGAGAAAAAGTAGCTAATTCGAATCATTTTGAAAAAAATCAAAAAAAAAAAATTTATGGAACATCATTAGTACTTTTTCCTGATTAAGATTAATTTTAGAATTTTGATGACATGTTTTAAAATCCAATCTGCACTTTGTTGTAATATATAACAAATTGGACCAAGCTATATTTCTAACAAAGACAAATCAATATTTCTTCTAGATTTTCCAGAACAAAAATGTTAAAATAAATTCAAAATACTTTGAAATAAGATTTAAATTTGATTCTACGGATTTTCTAGATTTGCCAGAATATTTTTTTTTAATTTTAGTCACAACTCACACCCAGTGGGACGTCGGTGACAATGATGGCTATGAGAAACCTTGGAGAGGACCGCATATGTGGGTAACCCGCCCCAGGGGAACCAAAAGCAATGTATGTCGAGTGGGTCTAACATGATACTGTGAAAGTTCAATCCATAGTGGATCCAACACAACCGTGAGAGTCCAATCCGACATAAGGCATGCCATCCATTTTACGTCTCGGTCTTCAATAATAGGCTAAATGTATGCTGATCATAAAAATGCCCCAAATAGACTTAGACAAACTTTATTGATCCACAACGGAAATTGTTCCACACAGTATCTGAGTTACAAAGGATGGAAAGGATAATGCAAGCATAAAGTAGAGTAAACATGTACCATAGTAGCAATATAAAATATAACATATATGTAATATTTACATATTATACATACAGTATATAATATATGCTGATACATTATTTTTGTATATAATATATAAGCATAATTATTTAATAAGTATATATTAATTTATCCATCCATCCATCCATTTCCTACTGCTTATTCCCTTCTGGGTCGTGGGGGGCGCTGGTGCCTATCTCAGCTACAATCGGGCGAAAGGCGGCCTGCACCCTGGACAAGTCACCATCTCATCACAGGGCCAACACAGCTAGACAGACAACATTCACACTCACATTCACACACTAGGGCCAATTTATCAATCAATCGATCAATCAATGTTTATTTACGTATATAGCCCTAAATCACCAGTGTCTCAAAGGGCTGCACAAACCACAACGACATCCTCGGTAGAGCCCACATAAGGGCAAGGAAAACTCACCACAATTTAGTGTTGCCAATCAACCTATCCCCAGGTGCATGTCTTTGGAATTTATTGAATATATGATTTATATAATATATACAATACTGGGAGGAGAATATGTAATTATATTATACAGCACATGCAATGTGATTTATCAACGCGCATCACCGTTTTGGGAACTTCATTTTGCGTTCTATTTAGCACGTTTGAAAAGGACGGGCAAACTAACAGTTCCACACAGGGCTGTACGAAGGACATAGAATCCTTTGTCTTATGTGTATGTTTCAACGTATTTGGATGGTCAGAAATGAAAAAAAATATTAGACACATTGTCTATTCAGCAACATCCTTTTATAATTTCATAGCTTCTGCATGTTAAAGAGGCTGATTAAAAAAAATTCAATTGATGCTTTTTGGTGTCATTTAATATTTAGTTTTTCCAAATAGAATATTTATTACTTGCATATATCAATATATATCAATACCAGTGCAATACGTTTTCATAACATGGTCACTACTGCCTACTTTGTCTTGTTATATTCTTATTTTACTGTTATATTTTTATTCCCATTGTTGCTTTTTATTTTTTATTCTTATTGTAATATTTCTCTATTTTTTTTCCATTTAAACCCCCATTATTTACTTTTTACTTTTTTTAAATTGATCTCAACTCTGTACACTGCTGCTGGAATTTTAATTTTCCTGAAGGAACTCTCCTGAAGGAATCAATAAAGTTCTATCCATCTATCTATCCATCTATCTATCTATCTATCTATCTATCTATCTATCTATCTATCTATCTATCTATCTATCTATCTATCTATCTATCCATCCATCCATCCATCCATCCATCCATCCATCCATCCATCCATCCATCCATCCATCCATCCATCCATCCATCCATCTATCTATCTATCTATCTATCTATCTATCTATCTATCTATCTATCTATCTATCTATCTATCTATCCATCTATCCATCTATCCATCTATCCATCCATCCATCCATCCATCCATCCATCCATCCATCCATCCATCCATCCATCCATCCATCCATCCATCCATCCATCCATCCATCTATCTATCTATCCATCTATATCGTATGTAATAACAACTTCTTGAAGTATGCATTTTTTGTATTTTGAGCGCAATAGTGCTGCCTCTTTCCCGTTCACCTTCAGTGGTAAAAAAAAAAGGGGGTAAGAAACGGTGTCAATTTAGATGCACTGCACGACTGCTTCTAAAATGCCCATAAAAAGTGGCACACGACTCTTGTTTGTTTGAAAAAAGAGCAAAACGCCACAGGTAGGAGAACGATGAAATGAATGAGCAGCAAATAAGAGTCTCTCCGTGGTATTGCCTTGTATAGTACACGCAAAATCCTCATTTGGATAAGGCAGTCTGCGCCACTTGTTAATTGCACATGCAATCATTCGTAGATCACATGCAACATGCCCACTAATACTTGCTAGTTTATAGATTGCACACGCTGTTTAGCACAGGGTATTTTGATTTTAGTAAATCTGGCCCTTAGTGTACTATAGTATAGCCTAATGACAATCAGCTTTCTGTCAGTGAACATTGCTTTTTGGTCCATTTATTTAGTCCAAGTTGCACATTTCCAATTAAAGTTTTTCCTGGTTATAGGAAGTAGAGATGCGCGGATAGGCAATTATATCATCTGCAACCGCATCACCAAAGTCGTCATCCACCCGCCGTCCACCCGAACCAACATTTTATCAGAACCGTAACCGCCCTGGGTTTGCTGCGAGCGGGTGTATAAAATAGTCAGGAATTATCATGGATACAAAGGATTCCGGGTATTTGTTGTGTTGCGTTTATGTTGTGATACTGGGAGGATGTTCTCCCGAAATGTGTTTGTCAATCTTGTTTGGTGTGGCTTCACAGCGTGGCGCATATTACTAAGAGTGTTAAAATTGTTTATATCACAACCATTAGTGTACTCTGTGTCACCCAGTATGCCTTGCAGTCGTGTGCGTGTTGCTGTGGAAGCCTCTCACAACATGTTGCTGGACTGACAAGCAGATCGTACATGTTGTAGAAGGTGACAAAGCCAATGGCTTCATAGCACACCCTAATACTTATTATCTGGGTGACTGCCGGCAGTCATTCTAAAGAATATTAGCGTCTCCTATTGTCTTCTTCGCTTTGTGAAATGGGTCTTAAATGGCTCTTTGAATGGTAAAGGATATCGATTCCCAGAACCATGTATATCAAATATTTCCGGATGGTTCAATCTAATTAAAATCAATTTTTTCGTCATGTCACCCACCCGACCCACTCAAACAGCGCATCTCTAATAGGAACGATATATTCGAGATTTCCTTCAAGCCAAAATGATGCAAATGAATGAAGTTCCAGTACGTTACATTCCTGAAGAAGTACCCTTGTTAACCTGCTTGTAGTGGTTGGCCCTGGCTGCTTACAGACTGCAGGTACTCAAGCAGATTAATCCCTGACTAAATCAGCTCCGCCTCAGCAGTCTCAAAGTTCCAAGAAAGGAGCCTGCTGGGAACGTGAAGTGCTACTTGTGTGTCTCTCGGATTATGACTTTCAGACTTGTTGGCCTTGAGAACACAAACCTCTTGAATTGAATTTGGGGCAAATACGTTTCAATGGATTGATCCGGCGACCAATTTTTTTCCACCTCTTTTTCCTCCATGAATTAAGCCAGTGGGTAATAAGATCATGTTGGGAATAATCTTTGAAAATCTGACATCCATATATACATAAACCATAATCAACCACGTGACTTCAAATTTTTAGCTTCAGTCTTTAGACTACGTTTACACTACAGGCCAAAGTGGCCCAAATCTGATTTTTTGGAGATCTGTTTTTGACTGTTTACCCTGCAAGTAAAATGTGATTTTTATCAGACTCCAGTGTAAAGTTGCCCAAAGTTGCCTCGACGTCACTGACATGTGCAAAGGAAGTTGACCGGTGGGAAGTCTCCACTACTACAAAATAAGATTAAAGTCACCCTAAATGAGTGTTTTTTTCACGCGAAAGTAAATAAAGTAATATGACGTATGAATGGATGGATATAGTGCATGGGTGTCAAACTCTGGCCCGCGGGCCAAATTTGGCCCGCCCTGTAATTTAATTTGGCCCTTGAGGCAATATGAAATTAACATTAGAGCTGGCCCGCCGGTATTATACAGCATTCACCGCTAATACTCATACATGCCAACCCACCCGATTTTCCCGGACTCCCAAATTTCAGTGCCTCTCCCGAAAATCCCCCGGGGCAACCATTCTCCCGAATTTCTCCTGATATACACCCGGACGACAATATTGGGGGCGTGCTTTAACGGCACTGCCTTTAGCGTCCTCTACAACCTGTCGTCAAGTCCGCTTTTCCTACATAGAAGTAGCGTGCCAACCCAGTCACATAATATATGCGGCTTTTACACACACACACACACACACACACACACACACACACACACACACACACACACACACACACACACACACACACACACACACACACACACACACACACACACACACACACACACACAGGCGAATGCAAAGCATACTTGATCAACAGCCATACAGGTCACACTGAGGGTGGTCGTATAAACAACTTTAACACTGTTACAAATACGCACCACACTGTGAACCCACACCAAACAAGAATAACAAACACTTTTCCGGAGAGCATCCACACCGTAACACAACATAAACACAACAGAACAAATACCCAGAAACCCTTGCAGCACTAACTCTTCCAGGATGCTACAATACACCCCCCTCCCCCAAGCAATAATTAACGTTTTACTCATGCACTTTCTCTTGCTACTTCAAGGCTTGAATGTTTGATTCATTCATTATTGTTATTTTATTTGCAAAATTATTATTAGCCTGTGGAAAAAAGTTTATTTTGATATTTACCTCAGAGGGCTACAAATAGAAAAGAGGCATTCAATTTTTATTTAAATTGTATTTGATATGCCATTGATATTTTTGGATGATTATTATTTAAAACTCGAGTTCACTATAAAGTTATATAAGCCTTGCTTGTTCAATATTCAATGCAAAACTTGTTTGGGTCCCTATTAAAAGGTTAATTTGTTCAATCTTGGCCCGTGGCTTTGTTCAGTTTTAAATTTCGGCCCACTCTGTATTTGAGTTTGACACCCTTGATATAGTGTAATATATTTGGGAGGGTTGTAATCGTTCTATTAAGTAGAAGAGACACGGACATCTGCAAGGATCTACCTGTGCTTTATTTTTGTAAGCAAATGCGCCATAGTGTCAATTCCGGTCTTTTAACATCACTATAACTTCGGAATAAAAATATGTATTCATATATTACATATAGCCCAATATTTGTAGTGACAAGTAGTGAAAATTCATCCATCTATCCATTCATTTTCTACTGGATGTCCTTTTTGGGGTCACGGGGGGTCACTGGAGCCTATCTCAGCTGCATTCGGGCGGAAGGTGGGGTACACACTGGACAAGTTGCCACCTCATAACAGGGCGCACCAAAAATTCTGTGGTCTTAAATAAAAACGGAAACCGGATTTTGTGATGAAATATCCACTTTCACTGGCATTTGTGGCGCACACGAATGACGTAGCTCACACAAAGCTGATGAAAATTCACATGCAGGTCACATTGCGTTTCGACTGAAGTCACATTTGAAAAGTGTGTGTGAAGACTGAAGGGCATAGCGATCCCAGAAATGTCCCTTCGTGGATGCGTTGACATGAACACGGCAAGAGGTAAGATATAATAAAATTTATTGTAAATAACAAAAGGAGCTCTGAACAGAAACACTGGAGCTAATAAAAAGGCAAACCAAAAACCCTAGTATGAAAACTAGGAAGTACAAATAGACAACTAAAATGGCACATAGGCACAAAAAGATAAAACAAATCATCAGTATGTAAACTGGAATAAACAAGTGGCTTAGAGTGAGAAGCTAGCATGAATATAAGCATAGAGAAATAGCAGTTGTCACCTGTTGCATGAGAGCAAATTATGAACCCAGAAATAAATGAACAAAGAGGCTGGCTTTAATAGGAGTGTGATTAGACAAACAGGTGTGTGTGGACCGGGAGTAGCAGGTGGACTGATGAGTACCATGGTGACGGACTAAACAGGAAGTAAGTGGTCCAGAAAGAGAATGAAACAAAGATGGAAAAATAAACAACATGTGAAGATCCGAGTCACGGATCGCAACAGTGTGGCCTGAATCTGATGCCAAAAGATCAGAATTGAAGCACTTTGAAGCATTCAGATCTGATCCGACTTGGTGTGAAGTGTAAACGGGGGCTTAATTTACCGGATTTTTTTTTTTTCTGCACGGATTTTACAGCACTGAATTTTTTTTTTTACATACAATTTTTAAAGGGTGGAATGCCATCTCCGGATGGGGAGGTGACCCTGCACCAAGTGGAGGAGTTCAAGTACCTAGGAGTCTTCTTCACTAGTGAGGGAAGAGTGGATCGTGAGATCGACAGGTGGATCGGTGCGGCGTCTTCAGTAATGCGGACGTTGTACCGATCCGTTGTGGTGAAGAAGGAGCTGAGCCGGAAGGCAAAGCTCTCAATTTACCGGTCGATCTATGTTCCCATCCTCACCTACGGTCATGAGCTTTGGGTCATGACCGAAAGGATAAGATCACGGGTACAAGAGTCCGAAATGAGTTTCCTCCGCCGTGTGGCGGGGCTCTCCCTTAGAGATAGGGTGAGAAGCTCTGCCATCCGGGAGGAACTCAAAGTAAAGCCGCTGCTCCTTCACATCGAGAGGAGCCAGATGAGGTGGTTCGGGCATCTGGTCAGGATGCCACCCGAACGCCTCCCTAGGGAGGTGTTTAGGGCACGTCCGACCGGTAGGAGGCCACGGGGAAGACCCAGGACACGTTGGGAAGACTATGTCTCCCGGCTGGCCTGGGAACGCCTCGGGATCCCCCGGGAAGAGCTAGACGAAGTGGCTGGGGAGAGGGAAGTCTGGGTTTCCCTGCATAGGCTGTTGCCCCCGCGACCCGACCTCGGATAAGCGGAAGAAGATGGATGGATGGATGGAATTTTTAAACAAAGGATTTTTAAACTCACACATGTTGCTATCACATTATATTTTCAATGAAATAGTAAAACCTCATTTGTATTTGTAAACCTTACCAAAACGCCTGATTCTAGTAAAACTCACATGGATAAAATATAACAGGACATTTTTTGACAAAATGCATGTTTAGTTATGGAGTTATGTTTATATAACTTTCATATTTAGGGATGGGTCAAATGCAGAGGACACATTTCACCACACCTGGTGTGTGTGTGACAATCATTGGTACTTTAACCTCAGTAGAGTGCAGTCAGGGGAGGCAGGTGAGGCCATCATGTAAAAAGAAAAAAAATGTAAAAAGAAAAAAAAATAATTAAATTGATATATGTATCCAGTGAGATTATACTATAAAGTTATTTTCCATTTAACTTCACCAGTTTTACATTATTTTTATTCAAAATCGCTGAATTTTTACATTTGCCGTTCAAATACTGAGAAGAGACTTGCAGTGAGTCAGTAGCCAGTTGAGCCTCCCCTTGGATTGCGCAATGACTCGGCTAACTGCTGGCTGCTGTGCAGTGAGACCGTATTGCTATATGAATTATATTATACAATTCCATAGTTTAGTTAGCTGAGATATATAATGTACAGTGTATTTTGTCAACAACTGTATGTGTGTAACGTATTTCTAGTGCTAAGCAATCATAAAACAGCTGCGAAGACACAATGGGAGAGGCTCGCAGTAATCCCGCCTCCTGGTGGTAGAGGGCGCTAATGCTCCCAGAGATCATTCTTGTGACTATTCGGCTGCAGAAGAAGTGACAACAAGCAGCAACAGTTGGCAGCGATCGATTAGTTTTTCCTCTCGCCTGGCCTTTTAACATGGAGGATTACATATATAAAATAAAAAGGTTTTCAATCGAAGGAGGAGGTAATAATTAAAGGAAGATCTCCATCGAGACAGAGAGACTTTTAAAACTGAAGAAAGATAAGGAATACTTCTATAAACAAGTTATCAATGCTTTTGTTCAAAAGGAGCGGCGCATGGTCTTCATTTATAAGTAAAGTTAAGACCATAATAAAGTTTTTTTTATTAAATGTGCTTTTTTGTGTGCTACAGTTTGTATGTGTAAAGTTAAAGTTAAGTTAAAGTAGCAATGATTATCACACGTTTGATTGATTGATTATTACTTTTATTAGTAGATTGCACAGTACAGTACATATTCCGTACAATTGACCACTAAATGGTAACACCCGAATAAGTTTTTCAACTTGTTTAAGTCGGGGTCCACGTTAATCAATTCATGGTACACATTAGGTGTGGTGAAATGTGTCCTTTGCATTCGACCCATCCCCTTGTTCACCCCCTGGGAGGTGAGGGGAGCAGTGGGCAACAGCGGCACCGCGCCCGGGAATAATTTTTGGTGATTTAACACCAAATTCCAACCCTTGATGCTGAGTGCCAAGCAGGGAAGAATGCTGGTATGAGATTTTACACATAAACCGTTAACTGCTGCTAATCAAATGGTGAATAAGATACTCTTTAGGGTTCATATATTTGTAAATCTGACTGTGATGAAGTCAGTGCCTCACCAGCCATGAACCTCACTGCATGTCACTGTTTAAGTTTAACTTTAATATTTAGTTTGACAGTTATACTGTCATATTGAGTAAAAAAAACAAACTTGTGTCTTTGAACACCTTACAAAATATTTTTTTCCCACCAAAACATTTCTCCAGGCATTATTATCCATTTTGCATGTGTGGCTTAGGAGTTATGTTTAAATAACTGTCATATTGAGTGTGACAGTATACAGATAAATATATTGCACATTTGCATATGCACCCACGTTTATGGATGTATGTTATATTGCAGGGGTGTCAAACTCAAATACAGAGTGGGCCAACATTTAAAACTGAACAAAGCCACGGGCCAAGGTTGAATAAATTAACCTTTTAATAGGGACCAAAATAAGTTTTGCAATGAATATTGAACAAGCAAGGTTTATATAACTTTATAGTGACATGCAAAATTGAGTTTCAAATAATAATAACAATAATAATTAAAAAATATCAATGGCATATCAAATCAAATCAAATTTAAATAAAAATTGAATGCCTCTTTTGTATTTGTGTAACAGGGTCAATTACGTCTTGTAAATAATTTATTTTCTAAAGTTTTGTTATTGTTATAATTACACAAAATATGTAAGTTACATGTAAATACCTGAATATTGTTTGATGTTTTGTCAATGTGGAACCATTGTCTCATTGTCCCTCCTACTGCAATAATTACTGTGACACCTGTCTTTTTATATGCGTTAGACACGCCCTCCAACTTCCCTTTTTGTCTACGATAACGGGAGAGGTAGGCGTTCATGCGACGACAGAAAATGTCTTGTTAAAAACTTTAATTCATTTCTTGTTCATTATTATATATTTGTGTAGGGGCTCGACGATGGCACAAAGTTTTGATGACGATTGTATTCTGTTTTATCAGGTATGTTTTTATTTTACTGTGTATGTAACTGCCCTTTTTGTCTACGATAACGGGAGAGGGGCTCGACGATGGCACAAAGTTTTGATGACGATTGTATTCTGTTTTATCAGTAAAGTGCAGTGGAGAAACCCATGGTGTCGGTCGTATATATAAAAAACACACAACGCAGAGGAAAAGACCACCGGTTACACTTGCAGCCTTCTGAGGTAAATATTAATATTAACGTTTTCCAGAGGCTAATACATTTGAAAATAAAATAACAATGAATAAATCAACTATTTAGGCCTTTTTACTGCTCAATTAATGTCGGGGCTCAGGTGGGCGGGGTTAGGGGGCGGGGTTTGTTGGTAGCAGAAAGGGAGTGTATATTGTAGCAGTCCGGAAGAGTTAGTGCTGCAAGGGGTTCTGGGTATTTGTTCTGTTGTGTTTTTGTTGTGTTTATGTTGTGTTACGGTGCGGATGTTCTCCCGAAATGTGTTGGTCATTCTTGTTTGGTGTGGGTTCACAGTGTGGCGCATATTTGTAACAGTGTTAAAGTTGTTTATATGGCCACCCTCAGTGTGACCTGTATGCTGTTGATCAAGTATGCCTTGCATTTACTTACATGTGTGTAGAAGCCACATATATTACGTGACTGGGCCGGCACACTGTTGATGAGGAGGAAAAACAGACTAGATGACAGGTTGTAGGGGACGCTAAAGGCAGTGCCTTTAAGGCCCACCCCCAATATTGTTGCCCGGGTGGAATTCGGGAGAATGGTTGCGCCGTGAGATTTTCGGGAGGGAAACTGAAATTCCAGAGTCTCCCGGGAAATCGGTGAATGCGGTGTTACAGCGGCACCGCTGTATAACACCGGCGGGCCAGCTCTAATGTTAATTTGATATTGCCTCAAGGGCCAAATGAAAGGGCCAGAGTTTGACACCTATGTTGTATTGGCTTTATATTCTAGCCAGGTAATCCGTTTTTGGTGGGTAATTTAGGGGGTTATTTTCATGTGTTCAGGAGTCTTACAGCCAGAGGGAAGAAGCTGTTACAGAACCAGGGGGTTCTGCTACGGAGGCTGCGGAACATCTTTCTAGAGTCCAGCAGTGAAACCAGTCCTTGTTGGGGTTGGGAGGAGTCTCTGCAGATTTTCTGAGCCCTGGTCAGGCAGTGGCTTTTTGCGATCTTCTTGCATGTCATAGAGGAGTGGAACAGCCTGGGCCTCCTCAAGACTGGTACCTCGCCAGCGATTATCCATAGCCACCTGTTAACCTCCATGCAGGAGAGGAAAGCAGGGCAGAAAAGAAAAGCGACAGATCAACTGATCTCAAACATAGACTACCGTATTTCCTTGAATTGCCGCCGGGTATGTAGTATGCGCCTGCCTTGAATTACTGCCGGCTCAAACCCGCTTTGCAAAATAGTTGGCGCATGCTTAGTATTACCACCGGGTCAAACTCCTGACATCGCGAGTGACATTTCCCCTGTCATTATTTTCAAAATGGAGGAGGCTGATTTCGATACCGGTAATTTGAAATTGCATAAAGGGAAGAAGATTAAGAGCTATTCAGTAGGATTTAAGGTCCTAGCTATTGAATAAAAAGAACAGTAAGCAGCTATGTTTTATTAATATACCGTAGCTGTGTGTGTCAAATATGAGTCATTAAATGACTCCCGCCTCCTGGTGGTAGAGGGCGCTAGTGATCCTCCTTGCGACTACTCGGCTGCAGAAGAAGTGTCAACGAGTGACGTGATATGTGCTGGGAACGGATTTGACATGGGGGGTGCACGACGGACCTTTTAGGATGTAACACCACTACTCCTATGCTGGCTATGTAAACAACCGGGCTGAAATAAAGCATGTTTCAGTCCTGAATACCCAGTGTATTATTTATACAATAACACTTCATGGTGGCAGTGGTGGGATAAAGAGATCACCCACGGAGCAGAACGGGAGGGAGAGTTTCCGAGGATAAATCTGTCGTCACGTGGGGAGCCGAGCTAACTGATAGCAGCGGTCTGATAGCAGTTTTCTAAACTGGACTTTCAATCGAAGCAGGAGGTAATAAAGGAAGAGCTCCATCGAGACAGAGAGACTTTTAAAACGGAAGAAAGATAAGGAGGACTTCTATAAACAAGTTATCGATGCTTTTGATCAGAAGGAGCTGGCATGGACTTCATTTATAAGTAAAGGTAGGACCATAATAACGTTTTTTTTATTAAATGTGCTTTTCATGATGGTATCCTTACATCACTGGCTTCACGGTGGCAGAGGGGTTAGTGCCTCTGCCTCACAATTAGTAGTTCCTGCAGTCCTGGGTTCAAATCCAGGCTCGGGATCTTTCTGTGCGGAGTTTGCATGTTCTCCCTGTGAATGCGTGGCTTCCCTCCGGGTATATTCCGGCTTCCTCCCACTTCCAAAGACATGCACCTGGGGATAGGTTGATTGGCAACACTAAATTGGCCCTAGTGTGTGAATGTGAGTGTGAATGTTGTCTGTCTATCTGTGTTGGCCCTGCGATGAGATGGCGACTTGTCCAGGGTGTACCCCGCCTTCCGCCCGATTGTAGCTGAGATAGGCGCCAGCGCCCCCCACGACCCCAAAAAGGGAATAAACGGTAGAAAATGGATGGATGAATCCTTACATCGCACTCAAATTTTTACTGCATGCCTTTGGTAAGTGCCGGAGGGAGAAGAGGTTTTAACATAATTAGCGCCCCGGCGGCAATTCAAGGAAATACGGTATTTAGAGGCCAGAGTATATAGATGAGTTTCAAGGCTGGACTTAAGTGCTTCTACTGATGGAACAACCCTAACCAATGCCGGTAGGGGCGGCATAGCTCGGTTGGTAGAGTGGCCGTGCCAGCAACTTGAAGGTTGCAGGTTCGATTCCCGCTTGTGCCATCCTAGTCACTGCCGTTGTGTCCTTGGGCAAGACACTTTACCCACCTGCTCCCAGTGCCACCCACACTGGTTTAAATGTAACTTAGATATTGGGTGTCACTATGTAAGGCGCTTTGAATCACTTGAGAAAAGCGCTATATAAATATAATTCACATTAGTCAGCATAATCTGATGTAAAAAAAATAAGTTCACAAAATTCAGTGTCAAAAAAAGTTTTCTTGATGGTACAAATTAACCTCCATAAGGCTCGCCCATAACGCCGGGACCACTATTGTATCACATTGCTTTTGGTCTTCAGGCCACTGTCCCATCAAATATCTCTAATAATTCAGGGTACTGTATTCGAGGACGGATCGCTGTCAGAACAGAATCAATTCAAAAGTTTTTTTTTTTTTGTTCTTCCTCGTGATGTCACTTCTGCTATCATTCAAGCTCGGCATTCATTGGTCTGTCAGAGCAGATTATAAAGTCGGCTGCAAAGGGGGAGGGGCTGTGGCTCGACAGCCATCGTACAGTATCAACATTGTGACGGCTGAGGAGGCGCCCGTCCTCACATCTCTGCAGTGCAAAGACAATCGAAGACGAAGTGTCACAAACGCTGACACCCAGAGTCACTTCAAGGAATCCCTTTCATGAACAAACACACACACACACACGAAATATCACCTGGCAAAGCAGAGCCAGACCTGGACACAAGTAAATAGCATCAAACAGCAAAGGGTATTTCCAATGTTTACCAAGGGGAGATATTCAGTTGTGATCCTGGAACAGAAGTGGATATTTTCTCAAGAAAGTTAAAGGAATGGTTTTTGACAAGAAGTCACAGGTTCACCAAAAAACAGGAAAATTCTAAACCTCTTCAAGAAAAATACAGAAAGTTGAGTTAATCATTAAATACAATATTGCTTCCTAATGTCTGCTTGACCAAATGTAAAGACTTACACTAATGCGAGACTACTCATTAACCCCAATTACCTTTTTTTTTTTTTCTCTCGCCGTCATTCTCATAACTCCAGCTGGTCTTCTCATCCACCAGTTTAATCTAGGAGGATCAGACTGGGAAATAAGCCAAATTAAAACATTGGACTGGGGTTAATCACACTGAATAGGTTCACCATTTCAAACAGTAATGTCATTTAGTCAAACATTTGGAAATTGGCAACACATTTAAAAATATATATTTTTTAGCCTTTTGTTCTTGTTTTGTTGTTAATATATATTTGGTAAAGACTGCATACTTAATAGTGAAGTGAAGTGAATTATATTTATATAGCACTTTTCTCAAATGACTCAAAGCGCTTTACATAGTGACACCCAATATCTAAGTTACATTTAAACCAGTGTGGGTGGCACTGGGAGCAGGTGGGTAAAGTGTCTTGCCCAAGGACACAACGGCAGTAACTAGGATGGCACAAGCGGGAATCGAACCTGCAACCCTCAAGTTGCTGGCACGGCCACTCTACCAACCGAGCTATGCCGCTAATAAACGACTCCTGATCTGATATTGATATTGAACATCAATCCGATATTAGCAAAGACAATCGAACTATACCTACTCCGATGCCGCTACACAGCCTGTTAAAGGGGAACATTATCACAATTTCAAAAGTGCTAAAAACAAAAAAAAATCAGTTCCCAGTGGCTTGTTCTATTTTTCAAAGTTTTTTTCAAAATTTTACGCCTCCCGGAATATCCCTAAAAAAAGCTTTAAAGTCTTGATTTTCGCTATTTGCGATGCAACCGTCCATTTCCCTGTGACGTCATACAGGGCTGCCAATACAAACAACATGGCAGTTACCACAGCAAGATATAGCGACATTAGCTCGGATTCAGACTCGAAATTCAGCGGCTTAAGCGATTCAACAGATTACGCATGTATTTAAACAGATGGTCGGAGTATGGAGGCAGATAGCGAAAACAAAATTGAAGAAGAAATTGAAGCTATTGAGCGAATAGCTATTGACGCTATTCAGCCATAGCGTGGGTGTACCTAATGAAGTGGTCCATAGCATGGCTGCCTTATTAGCATTGCCGGAAAAATGTGCAGACTAAACGATCAGGACTTTCGCATCTTGTGACACTGGAGCAACTTAAATCCGTCGATTGGTAAGTGTTTGTTTCGCATTATGTTTGGGTATCCAGTTTCAAATGTACATACAGCTAGCGTAAATAGCATGTTAGCATCGATTAGCATAGCATGTTAGCATCGATTAGCTGGCAGTCATGCCGTGACCAAATATGTCTGATTAGCACATAAGTCAACAACATCAACAAAACTCACATTTGTGATTTAGTTGACTTGGTCGTTGCAAATGCATCTGCAGGTTATCCATACATCTCTGTGCCATGTCTTTCTTAGCATCGCCGGTAAAATGTGAAGACAGTCTAGCAAATTCAATGGGGGTCTGGCGGTAGATTTCTTGCCAGTAGTGCAACTTGAATCCCTCCCTGTTAGTGTTGTTACACCCTTCGACAACACACCGACGAGGCATGATGTCTCCAAGGTTCCAAAAAATAGTTGAAAAAATGGAAAATAACAGAGCTGAGACCCGGTGTTTGTAATGTCAAAATGAAAATGGTGGGTGTATTACCTCGGTGACGTCACGTTCTGACGTCATCGCTAAAAGACCGATAAACAGAAAGGCGTTTAATTTGCCAAAATTCACCCATTTAGAGTTCGGAAATCGGTTAAAAAAATACATGGTCTTTTTACTGCAACATCAAGGTATATATTGACGCTTGCATAGGTTTGGTGATAATGTTCCCCTTTAACATCTAAATGTCCTCCAATAAGCACACAAGGAGCTCGCAGCTATTCAACAGCTAAGCACACAATAGCACACTAGCTAGACATACATAATATGTGCCCTTAATTGAATATTATGTCAGCCTAGAACCCATTGGTCAATGTAAAAATAATTGAAAAAAATATAGTTGCGTATTATTTACAATTACAATGTCTTTGAGGCGGAAGCGTATTAGAAAGTATCCAGTAACAAATGTTATAGCATCATTCAACTTACCGGGTCGTGAGCTTAAACTAAAGAAATATTGTTGCCACGAGGTGGTTAATAAAAACAATTACTCATTGTTCTAAGAGTAATTCCACTTTATCAAGCATTTTCTAACATTGCACTCTACGAAATAATAAAAGTAGGTAGGATTAATGCTTTGATCGGGTCAATATCGGTATCAGCCAATAGACAAGAATCTTGAATATTTATAATATTGAAATTGTAACGGAAGTGAAAAAGCTGTATTGAGACACCCCTAATTATGTTGCTCTGTGCAGTCAATAACTTTTTTTTTTAAATAGCACTGCTGAACGATTTTTTTTTAAACAGCCTAACCACTCTTTTAAATTGTAATTAATTGCGATAATTACAGTTAAGTACTCGCTTATATAATTTCAATTAACTTAAAAAAAAACATCCCAATATTTTGACACTCATGCAATTTTACTATCAATCAATCAATCAATGTTTCCTTATATAGCCCTGAATCACCAGTGTCTCAAAGGGCTGCACAAACCACAACACAAACCACTACGACATCCTCGGTAGGCCCACATAAGGGCAAGGAAAACTCACACCCAGTGGGACGTCGGTGACAATGATGACTATGAAAACCTTGGAGAGGACGAAAGCAATGGATTTCGAGCGGGTCTAACATGATACTGTGAAAGTTCAATCCATAGTGGATCCAACACAGCCGCGAGAGTGCAGTCCAAAGCGGATCCAACACAGCAGCGAGAGTCCCGTCCACAGCGGAGCCAGCAGGAAACCATCTCAAGCGGAGGCGGATCAGCAGCGCAGGGATGTCCCAAGCCGATACACAGGCAAGCGGTCCATCCTGGGTCCCGACTCTGGACAGCCAGTACGTCATCCATGGCCATCGGACCGGAACCCCTCCACAAGGGAGAGTGGGACATAGGAGAAAAAGAAAAGAAACGGCAGATCAACTGGTCGAAAAAGGGAATCTATTTAAAGGCTACAGTATTCAAATGAGTTTTAAGGTGAGACTTAAATGCTTCTACTGAGGTGGCATCTCGAACTGTTACCGGGAGGGCATTCCAGAGTACTGGAGCCCGAACGGAAAAAGCTCTATAGCCCGCAGACTTTTTTTGGGCTTTGGGAATCACTAATAAGCCGGAGTCCTTTAAACGCAGATTTCTTGCCGGGACATATGGTACAATACAATCGGCAAGATAGGATGGAGCTAGACCGTGTAGTATTTTATACGTAAGTAGTAAAACCTTAAAGTCACATCTTAAGTGCACAGGAAGCCAGTGCAGGTGAACCAGTATAGGCGTAATGTGATCAAAGGTTCTTGTTCTTGTCAGAATACTTTACGGGAGAAACTATATCAATGTTTTATTTGAATGCACAACAAGTATTTGTTTAAAACTTCAACAACATGTATAGTATGAAGTGCGCATTTTGAACATTTTTGCAATAACGTTACAAATGTACATTATTTGATAAAGTACATTTATACAAATAGCACAGAGTGCATTTAAAGCACCGTATTTTTAGGACTATAAGTCGCAGTTTTTTTTCATATTTTGGCCGGGGGTGCGACTTATACTCAGGAGCAACTTATGTGTGAAATTATTAACACATTACCGTAAAATATCAAATAATATTACTTAGCTCATTCACGTAAGTGACTAGACGTATATGATTTCATCGGATGTTGCGATTAGGAGTGACAGATTGTTTGGTAAACGTATAGCATGTTCAATATGTTATAGTTATTTGAATGATTCTTACCATAATATGTTACGTTTACATACCAGGCACCTTCTCAGTTGGTTATTTATGCGTCATATAATGTACACTTATTCAGCCTGTTGTTCACTATTCTTTATTTATTTTAAATTGCCTTTCAAATTTCTATTCTTGGTGTTGGGTTTTATCAAATAAATTTTCCCCCAAAAATACTACAGAGCGACTTATACGCCGAAAAATACGGTACATTATGGCTGCATGTATCCTTTATTTTAACCATTTACTTAGGCAAACGAGCTTATTGACATTTTCAGACGACATCTTTTTTATTTACGATGTGGCCTACCGGTAAAAAAGGTAACTGTCAGCTCCCGATACGACTCCCTTTCACACAGGCGCTATATTGCCAAGTCACAGTTCTGGTATTACCCCCAAAGCGGGAACAAAAAGAAAAATACATTTACAAAAATGATTTTGCTCAACTCCAAATTTTTTTTCTTTTTCCTGGAATTGCTTCTCTTCGTCAGGTAAGCAAAAACCCTTATGATTAGGTGTCATTGCGCCACCTGTCAGAGATTTGTGTCATGATCCGCTACTTGGATCATGGCTTATTCTGGTTTTGTTCTGTTATTTTGTCTTCCTTAGTTCCTGGTGGCACTTCCTGTTTTGTTCTGTTGTCATAGTTACGTATTAGTGTCACCTGCCTTGTGTTTTTGACGCGCACCTGCCTCCTAATTTCTGTCCCTATTTAAGCCTGCCCTTTTTTGTCATTCGTCCTTGCAGTCATATATAATTTGCTGTCCAATGCAACAGGTGATGTCGCTATCCCCGCTTGTGGTAAAGACTTTGTATTCGTTAGCTTCAACGCTATTCCTGTGTTTGTTTACCTAGCTCTCATGCTCGCGCTTTCAGTTATTTCTAGCTCCCACGCAATTTCTGTTGGTTTTGTCTCTAGTGTCTTTGTGCAAGTGTTTTCTGTTCCTAGTCTGTTTTTTGATATAAAAAAATCATAATTTCTTGACTTCCCGCTGTGTCCTTATCCGACTGCACTTCGAGAGAACAAACACGCACCACGATGCCAGCAAAACGCCACAATTTGACTCAATTTAAAAAATTGGGAATGAGAAAAATATGATAAATCAAGAAATGCAGTGGTTCTCAAACTTTTTCAACCAAGTATCAATCAATCAAAGTTTATTTATACAGCCCTAAATCACAGGTGTCTCAAAGGGCTGCACAAGCCACAACACAAACCACAACGACATCCTTGGTAGAGCACACATAAGGGCAAGGAAAATTCACCACAATTTAGTGTTGCCAATCAACCTATCCCCAGGTGCAGATCCCACATCAGAGCAAAAAAAACCTCAACCCGATGGGATGACAATGAGAAACCTTGAAGCGGACCGCAGATGTGGGGAATGATTTCATTGATGAGCACGCTGTGGAGTAAACGTTAAGAACTTAGCCAACACGCTTTGCAAGGCCATTTTCAAGAAGGATATTTAAAGAGAAACTGCATCTTATGAGACCATGTGGGCCTACCCCGGGAGCTAGCTCAGCTGTCCCGGTGATGAAATGTGAATACAGATATTTTATTTCTTTGTTTTTTTTTTGCAATTTTAATTTTGACAGTACCACATAAGATATGTTTTAATTGCTGATGCGGGTTTATTGATTTTTAAATGCACCAGAAAATAACCCGTTTTGGACAACTCCCTTCGAGACACTAGTGATTTAGGGCTATATAAGTAAACATTGATTGATTGATTGAATGATTGATTGAAGTTGGTCATCACTGAAGGCCTAGGTGGGAAATGCATGGCCCTTAGTTTGTACTTTTTTCTTCTTTATACAGTAGGGCGTGTAGATAGGGTGTGGGTTTGACTATTTTTTTTCTGTTCTCAGTTGCATTTCAGTTTTTACCAAAAGCTTTACAATCCAATTCCAAGGTGTATATATTTCCTGCTGACTCTGCCCAGCAACTGACTAATTGCCCACACGCAGAGTTTACCCACCGTCGAGGTCTCTTTCTGTGAAGAACGTGGAAAAGGCTTGGGGAGAAATAGAACAAAATAAAACAAATGGGGAGAATAAATACTTTTCGTAAAAAGAAAAGGCAAGAAAAATCCCAAGGTGATTAGAAGATCAGCACGCTATGCTACAATTACCATCAGTTTGAATTTGAAATGGCAATTTAAAGGGCAGTGGAGCATCCCGGAAAATTAAAGCCGAGCCTAATTAGCGCACTCCAAGCTGACAACGGAGCTGCCATCAGCTTGGCTGAGCAACGCAGTCAAGCAAGAGGAAGGAGCGAGAAAGCCTTGTCTACGCTCACATGCAGAAATCATGAACTTTTCACTCCAGTTTGGACATTTTTCCCCAATAAAATGATTTACTAGTACAGCCATCCAGCATGCCTCCCATCCCTCAAACCCCCGCACTGTTAAATTAAATCGCCCTTCCAGTTGGGTGTTGTGTCAAATGTCAGAACTGGCCTCCTAATCCTGTCTGGCTGTCAACTGGACCGCTCAGCAGAGAACCCACCTTACCCCTGTACCGTATGAGCAACAGCAGTCCTAACTGCCACTGTCTTCCCCGCCGGAATCTTTTCTTTTCAGCAACAAAATGACGAGTTAGAGGAGTTTCCAGGCGAAACTTTGACTGTCAAAGTGGGGACAAAAGTGGAATTGCAGAATCCTGCCCGAGGGATGTAGAACTGCTGAGGGGGAGGTGAACGTAGACTCTGTCAAGACAGCTCTGAGGGTTTCACCGAGCCCTCGGGTCTTTATTTCAGAATGGTCAAAGAGAGCCACAGCTTTGTGGTTAAATCTGCCGAAGACCACAATGCGTAGACCCTAAGTTTGCCTCAAAACTTTGCACAGTAAGCTTGATAGCTGCTCTTGAATACTGATAAAAATGTATTTTAAAATAATCTGTCAAAATAGTAAAACACTGAATATCACAAGATATCTCTACTCTGTTTCTGCTTGTAAGTATTCCGTGAGTGTGCATTGACTAATAAGTGTGTCTGCTCCTTTTAAACAGCAATGTCAGGGTTTGACAAAAGGAAAAAAACGGTACTTTTTAGAAGCAATGTAGTGCCGCGTTTATTTATGAGTACCGTAGTACTTAAATAGTACCATACAACCCAAATAGCAAGTATTTTTCACACAGCTTTATGGCGGCAATCAATCAATCAATCAATCAATATTTATTTATATAGCTCTTAATCACAAGTGTCTCAAAGGGCTGCACAAGCCAAAACGACATCCTCGGTTCAGATCCCACATCAGGGCAAGGAAATACTCACAACCCAGTGAGATGTCAATGTGAATGACTATGTAAAACCTGGGAGAGGACCGCAGATGTGGGTAACCCCCCCAACCCCCTTTATGGGAGACCGGATGCAATGTATGTCGAGTGGTTCTAGCATAATATTGTGAAAGTCCAGTCCATAGTGGATCTAACATTAAAGGGAGAGTCCAGTCCAAGTAGTCATCACATTTGCAAAAGACCCAAATCGTCCAACATGTAGAAGTCATTTGGGAAATGTTCAGCTCTGCATTTTAGAGGTAGTTTGGTAGTTTGAGGTGACTGTGTCCTGGAGGCAGGCACGGAAATGGCCCCAGAATGGTGCACCGTGCAGGGCTATGTGTAGAGAGCTGGCTCCTGGCTGGCACGGCTCCATGGAAGTGAAGGTATACTTTCAACCCTCCCGTATTTTCTGGGATACTCACAAAATTCAGCGCCTCTCCCGAAAACCTCCCGGGACAAATTTTCTCCCGAAAATCTCCCAAAATTCAGGCGGAGGTGGAGGCCACGCCCCCCACCCACAATATAAACAGCGAGCCTGCCCAATGACGTTATAACTGTAGAATGATCGAGGGCGAGTTATCGGTTTCTTATGAGGGTTTATTGTTAGACAGTTTCCTTAACATCCTCCCAGCACGGTAACAACACACAACAACAGCAGTCACGTTTCCGTCTACCGTAAAACAGTTAGTCTGCTGTAAACAGCAATGTTATGACACTCTTAAACAGGACAATACTGCCATTTACTGTACATGCATATGTGACAGTAACATCCACGGCTTTTAGAGAGTGCAGTGCACAACTGCGCACATCACAAGGAGACGAAGCAGAAGAATGAGGAAGATAAAGCCGTGGCGACGGCAACGACGAGTAAGATGAAGAAATACGCTTGTAAGTTCCAAGCCGCAGCTGCGATTGGACCTGGATAGCCTCCGGGAAGAAGTAGTGGACTACCAATTGGTTGGCAGTGAAGATCTTCCTCAGGAAGCAAAGATTGACCGGTTTTGGGCCATGCTAGGGATAGATGGAAAATTCCAGACTCTAGTTTATTTGATGAAAGCACTTTTGAGCGTGCCACACAGCAATGCATCAACCGAGAGGGTGTTCAGCATCGTTAGAAAAATAGAAACAGAGAATAGAACAAGGACTGACAATTCAACCCTTAGCTCAACAATAAGTAGATGAGTGTTATGTGTGTGTGTATATGTGTAAATAAATGAACACTGAAATTCAAGTATTTATATTATTTATATATATATATATATATGTATATATATATATAATAAAATAAATATATATACATATATAGCTAAAATTCACTGAAAGTCAAGTATTTCTTATATATATATATATATATATATATATATATATATATATATATATATATATATATATGAAATACTTGACTTGGTAAATTCTAGCTATATACTCCTCCCCTCTTAACCACAACCCCAACCACGCCCCTCCCCGACCACGCCCCCACCCCACTCCACCCCCCACCTCCCGAAATCGGAGGTCTCGAGGTTGGCAAGTATGGGTGAGTGTTTGTCAAGTACATGGTCAATATGTTTCCCTTTCTCTTCTAAGAGACAGCATCTTAGTCACATTACGACAATTCCCATTACTTTCCGCATTTAGATTCTGTTTGTAGCGAACATTGATTGATCCCGATGACACGTAAATCTATGATTATGTTTACCGACACATACTCGGAAGTGGGGAAGTAAATGGTCGTCTCCGATTGGCTGTTCCGCCGTATCCTGTTTATGCTTTGCAGTGGCACTTAAATAAATGTAACAGTGCATGTGAGTACTAATTACGACGGTCAGCTAAATAAATAGGTGCCGATAGCAGTATCATTAGTTCAGAATTTTCATGGTCCTCCTGGAACCGGTACCTAAAAATGTTTATTCCCTAACTGCAAATACATTTAGTACTATGGCAGCCATGTTTCATACCTGATCTTCAATCAATAAATCAATCAATCAAAGTTATCCCTTAATATATATAATATATCCCTTAATCACAAATGTCTCAAAGGGGTGCACGAGCCACAACGACAACCTTAACTCAAATACCACATCAGGGGAAGACAAAAACTCAACCCAATGGGAACAATGAGAAACCTTTGGAAGAGACCGCAGACTTTTGTTGGGCTCTGGGAATCACTAAGAAGCCAGAGTTCTTTGAGCGCAGATTTCTGGCCGGGTCATATGGTACAATACAATCAGCAAGATAGGATGGAACTAGACTATTTACTATTTTATACGTAAGTAGTAATACCCTAAAGTGCACAGGAAGCTAGTGCCAGTAAATGATGTTTACGTGTTATCAGATCTAAGTTACGAGTGTTGTGGGCATGCTGGGGATGGTAGATAGGAACCAAGCTACAGAGCCTAAGATTCAGCCTGTAAATGACTTGATAGGTTAAACCAGCATCTTGATGAATATTGAACTCTGTCAGTCTTAAGAGATGATATTTATGAAATAGATGACGAGTGGGGGCATTAAACTTGGACCATGACAGGGCTCGTATAATTTTCTTTTGCATGGCTGCCGGATTTTGTGTGAACTGTAATCTTTTAATGCTAGACATAGGGAGACCTGAACATAATCATCCACAGTAATTTCGATTACTGTAGATATAAATGCATGGATAATGATCTCGGTGTCGGGGGTGGACGAAATGGAACGGATTTTAGCAATATTACAGAGATGAAAGAAGGCTGTTTTAGTAACACTCTTGATGTGTGACTCAAATGAGAGAGTTGGGTCGACGATAATACCGAGATTTGTGTAATTGTTTGGTTGTCAAATGATAAGGTGGTATTATCAAACAGGAGACGAACTACATTATATCAGTGAGATAGGACAGTGGTTCTCAAATGGGGGTACGCGTACCCCTGGGGGTACTTGAAGGTATGCCAAGGGGTATGTTAGATTTTTTTTTTAAATATTCTAAAAATAATAACAATTCAACAATCCTTTATAAATATAGTTATTGAATATTGGTTCAACAAAATATGAATGTAAGTTCATAAACTGTGAAAAGATTTGCAACAATGCAATATTCAGTGTTGACAGCTACATTTTTTTGTGGACATGTTCCATAAATATTGATGTTAAACATTTATTTTTTTGTGAAGAAATGTTCAGAATTAGGTTCCTGAATCCAGATGGATCTCTATTACAATCCCCAAAGAGGGCACTTTAAGTTGATGATTACTTCTATCTGTAGAAATCTTTATTTATAATTGAATCACTTGTTTATTTTTCAACAAGTTTTAAGTTATTTTTATATCTTTTTTCCATATAGTTCAAGAAAGACCACTACAAATGAGCAATATTTTGCACTGTTATACAATTTAATAAATCAGAAACTGATGACCTAGTGCTGTATTTTACTTCTTTATCTTTTTTTTTCAACCAAAAATGCTTTGCTCTGATTAGGGGGTACTTGAATTAAAAAACTGTTCACAGGGGGTACATCACTGAAAAAATGTTGAGAACCACTGAGATAGGAGTTAAACCAAGAAAAGGCTGGTTCTGACATACCAATACGTGCTTTGATACATTTTAATAGAATGTTATGATTGATGGTATCTGAAGCAGTGCTTAAATTAAGTAGCAGCAACATCCATAATTAGCAATAGATCATTAGTCACTTTTGCAAGGGCTGTCTTAGTAGAGTGATTTGCCCTGAAAGGGTTAACATATACTGTTAGACGCTAATTATTCATTTAGCTGCGGTGCAACATTTTTTTGAGGATTTTCGAGGATCTTGCTCGAACTTTGCAGCATTATGTATTTTACCCCTAAGCTGTGTACAAAATTTGGAGTTGATTGAATGAAAATACAAAAAGAAGAATATACATAATTCAATCAATGCAAAATCGCGCAATATCCATCACTTATTTATGTTTGGTCCTCTGCAGCCTTGTTGCTTCACTGGTTGTCGTCAAGCTTTACAACATTGTGAATTTTACTTACTCTGTGTTCTTTACTAAATTTGATGTTACTTGAATAACAGTTTTTAAAAAAGGAAAATAAGTAACTTTCGTAGATGCAAAACTGCACATAATCAGTTAAACATACTTTTTTTGGTCCATTACAGCCATGTTTCTTGACTGATTTTGTTCAAACTATACAGTAATGTGTACGTTAATTCATCTAAGGCACGGCGTGGCACGGTTGGAAGAGTGGCCGTGCCAGCAACCTGAGGGGTTCCTGGTTCAATCCCCGCCTTCTATCAACCTCGTCACGTCCGTTGTGTCCTTGAGCAAGACACTTCACCCTTAGTCCTGATGGGTCGTGGTTGGGGCCTTGCATGGCAGCTCCCGCCATCAGTGTGTGAATGTGTGTGTGAATGGGTGAATGTGGAAATAGTGTCAAAGCGTTTTGAGTACCTTGAAGGTAGAAAAGGGCTATACGAGTACAACCCATTTACCATGTATAGGCTGAATATCATATTACCGTATTTTCCGCACTATAAGGCGCATCTAAAAACCAAAAATTTCTTCAAAAGCTGACAGTGCGACCAAAATTGAGCCACAACAGGTCTCACAACTACGGTAAGCGGCCGCCGATTTCATTTTCCCCCGTAGTAGAAGAAGTGCAAGATGCATGCTGGGATATATGACTGCGCCAGGGCGTGCCGTTTCATTTCCATTTGTGTATTTATGTAAAGACCCCAAAATGGCTCCAATTGAGAGACATGATTTCAGGAAAGCAGGAATTTTCACTGAACTGCTAGACAACAGCAGCGCCGCCGACTCCATTAACGACGTCTCGAAATAGTGCAAAGCAATAACAAAATATCAATAACTCAACGTTCCTCAAAAGTTAATGTCACACAACACAGTACACAAAATAAACATGTAAAGCTCACTTTATTAAGTTATCCTTCATCCACGAATCCCTCGAAATTCTTCTTCTTCAATGTCCGAATTAAACATGCCAAAAGAGGTCTCACAACTACGGTAATCAGCCGTCTACCTTATTTTGCCTCGTAGAAGAAGAAGCGCGCGGTGCATATATGACTGCGGGAGGTGTCACGCCAAAATTCTTCCCCCCTCCCTTTACTTCCGTGGTCATGATTAATACAGACGTTTTGATAACACTATATTATAAAAATATAACGCTGTATTATAGAAATACAGACATTTTGTTAACGCTATATTATGAAAAAAATAGAACAAATAAAAAAAAACTATTTACAAACACAAGCTACGGGATGACGTAAGAGGAAACATGAGGAAATGTAAACCTGAAAGTAAATGCGTCATCCCATAGTTTGTGTTTGTAAATTTTTTATTTATTTGTATTTTTAATAATATAATGTTAACAAAACGTCCGTATTTTTATAATATAGCGTTGTATTTTTATAATATAGCGACGGCGTGGCGCAGTGGGAGAGTGGCCGTGCGCAACCCGAGGGTCCCTGGTTCAAATCCCACCTAGTACCAACCTCGTCACGTCCGTTGTGTCCTGAGCAAGACACTTCACCCTTGCTCCTGATGGGTGCTGGTTGGCGCCTTGCATGGCAGCTCCCTCCATCAGTGTGTGAATGTGTGTGTGAATGGGTAAATGTGGAAGTAGTGTCAAAGCGCTTTGAGTACCTTGAAGGTAGAAAAGCGCTATACAAGTACAACCCATTTATCATTTATTTATTTGTCATTTAACAAAATGTTAAATGATAAAAAAAACAAGTACAACCCATTTATCATTTATTTATTTATCATTTAACAAAACGTCTGTATTAATCATGACCCCGGAAGTAAATGGGGGGGAAGGTTTTTGCAGGGGAGAAGAAATTTGGCGTCACAGCGGCGTGCCAAGTTTAAATTCAAGGCGATCAGTCACACAGTAGAAGACGGGAATAGAGCAGCAGCGAGACATTAACATTAACCGCAGCGACGCTGACTCGTTTAATGACAACTTCGACGATGCGGAATTCGCCCCACTTTTCGATTCGAACACGGAAGAAGAAGAATTTGAGGGATTCGTGGATGAGGAATAACTTAATAAAGTGAGCTTTACATGTTTATTTTGTGTGTTGTGTTGTGTGACAATAAACGTTTGAGCAACGTTGAGTTATTGATATATTTATTGCCTTGCACTATTTCGAGTGTTACTATATTGTGATTGCGCTAACGTTTGATTTACCGTAACAGTATCAGACTGTTTTTTACGTGTTTATTGAATCGAGGAAAATAATAAAACAGCTGTTTATTAATTTTGGGAGTGAACGGAGTTGTCAGAATGCTGGTTTGTAATCTATTAACAAAGTTTGACTGGCCTATCTGACTCTTAGGTTGACATTCCCTTTAGCGCAGCTCCATGTAAAGCAGGGCTGTCAAACTCAAATACAGAGTGGGCCAAAATTTCAAACGGAACAAAGCCGCGGGCCAAGGTTGAACAAATTAACCTTTTAATAGGGACCTAAAAAAGTTTTGCATTAAATATTGAACAAGCAAGGCTTATATAACTTTAGTGACATCAAAAATCCAGTTTCAAATAATAATAATAATAATCATTTTAAAAAATATCAATGGCATCCATCCATCCATCCATACATTTTCTACCCCTTATTCCCTTTTGGGGTCGCGGGGGCGCTGGCGCCTATCTCAGCTACAATCGGGCGGAAGGCGGGGTACACCCTGGACAAGTCGCCACCTCATCGCAGGGCCAACACAGATAGACAGACAACATTCACACTCACATTCACACACTAGGGCCAATTTAGTGTTGCCAATCAACCTATCCCCAGGTGCATGTCTTTGGAAGTGGGAGGAAGCCGGAGTACCCGGAGGGAAGCCACGCATTCACGGGGAGAACATGCAAACTCCACACAGAAAGATCCCGAGCCTGGATTAGAACCCAGGACTGCAAGAACTTCGTATTGTGAGGCAGACGCACTAACCCCTCTGCCACCGTGAAGCCCATATCAAATAAAATGTAAATAAAAATGTTATGCCTTTTTTTCTATTTTCAATCTTCTGAGGTAAATATCAAATTTTTTCCACAGGCTAATAATACATTTGAAAATAAAATAACAATAATGAATGAACCAAACATTCAAGCCTTGAAGTAGCAAGAGAAAATGCATGAATAAAACGTTAATTATTGGTCGGTTTGCTGGAAGTTTCCCGGAAGACTTAGTGCTGCAAGGGATTCTGGGTATTTGTTCTGTTGTGTTACGGTGCGGATGTTCACCCGAAATGTGTTTGTCATTCTTGTTTAGTGTGGGTTCACAGTGTGGCGCATATTTATAAAAGTGTTAAAGTTGTTTATACGGCCACCCTCAGTGTGACCTGTATGAATGTTGTCCAAGTATGCCTTGCATTCACTTGTGTGTGTGTGTGTGTGTGTGTGTGTGTAAAAGTCACAAATATTATGTGAGACGCTGTTAGTATGGAGGAAAAGCGGACGTGACGACGCTAAAGGCAGTGCCTTAAATGCACGCCCCCAATATAGTTGTCCAGGTGGAATTCAGTAGAAATTCGGGAGAATGGTTGCCCCGGGAGATTTTCGGGAGGGGCATTGAACTTCGGAAGTCTACCGGGAAAATTAGGAGGGTTGGCAAGTATGAGTATTAGTGGTGAATGATGTGTTACAGCGGCACCGACGCTGTACAACACCGGCGGGCCAGCTCTAATGCTAAATTGATATTGTCTCAAGGGCCAAATTAAATTACACAGCGGGCCATATTTGGACCGCGGGCCAGAGTTTGACACCCATGATCTAAAGGAATGGATAACGTAACCCCAGCCTCTACAGTAGCATCTATTCGATGTGCCTTATAATACAGCGCGCGTTATATATGAACAAAATATTAAAATAGGCCATTCATTGAAGGTGCGCCTTATAGTGCGGAAAATACGGTAAGTGTTGATTGAAAAAAATAAAGAAATACATGACAACCATTCAAATAATGCAAAAATTCCACAAATTCCATTATTTTATTTTGTTGTTAGTTACACGTTTTATTCACAATATCATATAACATTTACAATAGTGGTGAATATCATCATTTAAAGATGTTGGTGCGTGAAAGGGTCCCCCAAATAAGCTAGAAGAAGCTTTTAACAGGGGGTCCAAAGGACAATATATACATGGAAAGATGAAACATGGTAGCAAGCACAAAAACAAAAAAACAAAAACAAAACAACAACAAAGCTATATGATAACCACAAGATAATAGTACTAAAGCAAACATACACATACATACATACATACATACATTCATTCAACCATGCAAAACCCAACAGTAGTCTACCCCACATGAGGCATTAAAGATATGTGGTTAATAGATAATTTTTCAGTTTCTTTTTGAAGTTGGAGAATGGATACAGCATCTTGAGGCTCTCATTAAGCTGGATCCCCTGCATACGACACTGCGAGCGATACAGGCCAGTAAACGATGTTTACCTGATATCAGATCCAGAGGTGGTTAGAGTAGCCAGAAATTGTACTCAAGTAAGAGTACTGTTACTTTAGAGATTTATTACTCAAGTAAAAGTAAGGAGTAGTCACCCAAATATTTACTTGAGTAAAAGTAAAAAGTACGTTGTGAAAAAACTACTCAAGTAGAATAGAATAGAATAGAATAGAATAGAATATAGAATAGAATAGAATAGAGTTTTATTGTCATTATTGCAATGAACAGGTTCAAAGAACAACGAAATTGGAGCAGCTCCTCCTAAGGTGCATATACAATATGGTAGTATAAATTAAAAAAAATAAATAAATAAATAAAAAATAAATTAAAAAAAAAAAGATAGAGATGACAGATGTATCTATGTATACATACATAAAACATTATTTCACATTGTAGTCCAAAAAAATAGAAAAACATTTAAACATTACACATGAGGACATGATGGACATATGGACACTCAGTGCCTGTTTAGTGCTACTATGGCTCTTGGGTAAAAGCTATTTTTTAGTCTATTGGTGCTCGCTTTTAGCACCCTGTAGCGTCTGCCTGAGGGTAGCAGTTCCAGGTGGCTGTGCCCGGGGTGGAATGGGTCTTTCAGGATGCTCTGTGCTTTCCTGAGACAGCGGGAGCTGTACAGGTCAGCCAGGGGGGGGGAGGGGGCATCCGATTAACTTCTGGGCGGTCTTTATGACTCTCTGGAGCGCCGTTCTCTCTGCGGCCGTGCAGCTGCTGAACCACACGCAGATGCAGTAGGTCAGGATGCTCTCAATGGAGCACCGGTAGAAGGACACCAGCAGTTCCTGTGAGAGGTGGTTGTTCCTGAGTATTCTCAGGAAGTGCAGTCTCTGGTGTGCCTTCTTGATGGTAGCCGTGGTGTTGGTGCTCCAGGATAGGTCGTGGGCCAGGTGGACTCCCAGGGAGCGGAAGTCGGAGACCCTCTCCACACAGTCACCACTGATGATCAGGGGCAGGATGTCCGTTTTTTTCCTCCTGAAGTCTATGACCAGCTCCTTGATGGTAGCCGTGGTGTTGGTGCTCCAGGATAGGTCGTGGGCCAGGTGGACTCCCAGGGAGCGGAAGTCGGAGACCCTCTCCACACAGTCACCACTGATGATCAGGGGCAGGATGTCCGTTTTTTTCCTCCTGAAGTCTATGACCAGCTCCTTGGTCTTGGAGGTGTTCAGGGCCAGGTTGTTGACTTTGCACCAATCCGACAGCTTCTCCACCTCATCCCGATATGCAGCCTCGTCTCCCTCCGAGATGAGCCCCACTACGGTGGTGTCATCCGCAAATTTGATGATGGAGTTGCTGGAGTGGGCAGGTGTGCAGTCGTATGTGTAGATGGAGTAGAGAAGGGGGCTCAGCACGCAGCCTTGTGGAGAGCCGGTACGGAGGTGCAGGCTTGACGACATGTGGCGACCCAACTGCACCCTCTGGGGGCGGTTGGATAAGAAGTCCTTAATCCACATGCAGATGGAGTTCGACAGACCCAGGTCTGACAGTTTGGACACCAGTCTATCAGGAATAATGGTGTTAAATGCCGAGCTATAATCCACAAAAAGCAGCCGCACGTAGCTTCCCCCCGTCTCCAGGTGACCCAGGGAGGAGTGTAGGGCTGTGGCGATGGCGTCCTCTGTGGACCTGTTGGCTCTGTAGGCAAACTGGTGTGGGTCGAGCTCGGGAGGGAGGACTGAGGTGATATGGGTCCGTACCAGCTTCTCGAAGCACTTCATAGCTATAGGTGTAAGTGCAACTGGACGGTAGTCATTCAGACATCTGACAGAGTTCTTCTTCGGCACCGGGATTATTGTGGAGGTCTTCAGGCATGATGGGATGACGGCCTGGGAGAGGGACTGGGTGAAGATCTTCGTAAATACTCCGGCCAGCTGGTCTGCACAGTCTCTTAGTACCTGTCCCGGGACTCCATCTGGGCCCGTAGCCTTCCTCGGGTTCACTGCCTTCAGCGTGCGTCTCACCTCATGCTCCTCCAGTATAAGGGTGCAGCTGCTGTGGGTGTTGGGTGGAACTGTTGTGACGGCTGCAGGTGTTTTTCTCTCAAATCGGGCGAAGAAGCTGTTTAACTCCCCCGCTCGAGAGGCGTCGCCGTCAGCCGAAGGGTTACTGGGTCTGAAGTTGGTCATGTCTTTTATTCCTTTCCATACCTCCTTGGTGTTGTTGCTCTGCAGGTGGGCTTCCATTTTCCTCCTATGTTCGGCTTTTGCCTCTCTGATGCCTCTCTTCAGATTGGCTCTGGCAGCACTGTAGAGTGCCAGGTCCTGCGCTTTGAAGGCACTGTCTCTCTCTTTGAGTAGGCCCTGGACTGTTTTTGTCATCCAGGGCTTCCTGTTGGGGTAGACTCGGATGCGCTTGTCCACTGTGACAGTGTCTATGCAGTGTTTGATGTACCCCAGGACTGCTTCTGTGTACTGCTCCAAGTCTGGGTTTTCAAAAACTGACCAGTCTGTTGTATCAAAGCAGTCCTGCAGCTGTTCCATGGCTCCCTCCGGCCATGTTTTGACCGTTTTGGTTGTGATAGGAGCACTTTTTCTTATTGGTGTGTAAGCTGGCAAAAGGAGCAGGGATATGTGGTGAGACTTGCCTAATTGGGGAAGTTGTTTGGCTCTATATCCTTTTTTTATGTTGGAATAGACTTTGTCCAGTGTGTTAGCTCCCCTCGTAGCACACTTCACATGCTGGTGAAGTTTGGGGAGCACTTTTTTCAGGTCGACATGATTAAAGTCCCCCGCTATGATGCATGTACTGAGTAACTGATGAGTAACCTGTTCGTTTAATGATTACGGCAACAAATAATGCACAAAAACATAAAAATAGCAATGATTAAATTCAGAGCCAGGAATATCTCTTAAGCAACTAAAACAATAATATATATTAACTAATAATACATTAATAAAAAAAATAAGGCAAATTGAGCCACAATAACAGCATCATAGGCTCAGTAGGCTTTCATTGATTGATTGATTGATTGAAACTTTTATTAGTAGATTGCACAGTACAGTACATATTCCGTACAATTGACCACTAAATGGTAACACCCGAATAAGTTTTTCAACGTTAATCAATTACTTAATAAATGACCAAGTCGAGGTGATCTACCTCATATATACATATACACACTTATCATATTCATACACATAAATATATATATATATATATATATCTTTATATTCATTTATATATATATATATTCATTTATATATACAGTATATAATTTATATTTATTCATTTTGCCGTTTTTGTTCACATGTTAAAGGTGTTTTAATGAATATACATGCATGTTTAACATATAGATTCCTATCTTTCATGAAGACAAGAATATAAGTTGGTGTATCACCTGATTCTGATGACTTGCATAGATTGGAATTAGACAGTACAGTGTTGATAACGTCCACGTTTTCAAATGGAGGAGAAAAAAAGTTCCTCCTTTCTGTCTGATACCACATGAAAGTCATTGGTTTTTGGCATCTTTTATTAGTCCAGCTTCCATATTCGTTTGTATACACTTTACAAGAAATACATTGGCGGAAAACTCCGTAGCTTGCTAGCTTGTATGCTTTGGCTTTCGGAGACTCTTATTTTGTTAGCGCAGGCGCGATGGAGCGGCACTTTTATTGCGAAAACAGAACCTGTGCAATCAGTCTTTAGGCTTTTGACGGGAAGTACGGTTGAAATAAAAAGTGTCTTTTTTCCTTTACACTTTTAATTGATTGATTGATTGAAACTTTTATTATTAGATTGCACAGTACGGTACATATTCTGTACAATTGACCACTAAATGGTAACACTCGAATAAGTTTTTCAACTTGCTTAAGTCGGGGTCCACGTTTGACGGTCATGTGACCGCCTGGCTCCGTGTGATTGGTCCAACGTCACCAGTGAGTGCATATGATTGGTGAAACGCAGGCATGCGTAGATCTTACTTAGAAGGTCTGACAAACCAAAACAAACAAAGCGTGCAGTAACAAATCGATAAAAAAAGTAGCGAGTAGCGAGCTGAATGTAGATAACTGGAGCGGAGTAAAAGTAGCGTTTCTTCTCTATAAATATACTCAAGTAAAAGTAAAAGTATGTTGCATAAAAACTACTCTTAGAAGTACAATTTATCCCAAAAGTTACTCAAGTAGATGTAACGGAGTAAATGTAGCGCGTTACTACCCACCTTTGATCAGATCTAAGTTTTGAGTGTTGTGGGCATGCTGGGGATGGTAGATAGGAACCAAGCTACAGAGCCTAAGATTCAGCCTGTAAATGACTTGATAGGTTAAACAAGCATTTTGATAAATATTCAACTCTGTCAGTCTTAAGAGATGATATTTATGAAATAGATGACAAGTGGGGGCATAAAAACTTGGACCATGACAGGGCCCGTATGATTTACTTTTGCATGGATTCTAATTTGTGAAGGTAGGTAGGAAAGGTGTTACACCAGATGATATTACAGTAGTTTAGATGTGGTTCAAAGAGAGTTTTGTATAAGCTAAGTAGAGCATAAAGAGGGAGATAATGACGAAGGTGAAAGAACAGGCCAACATATTTGGATAATTTGTTAAACAGATGGCTAATGTGACATTTGAAATTGAGGTATTCGTCAATGAAGACCCCCATTTTATTAGTTTTTTTGGTCAATAGTGGCCATGTGTCCTGACCGATCTTACTCAAACTTTACAGCATTGTGTATGTTACTTCCTGAAGGCTGTGTACCAAATTCGGTGATGATTAAATCTAAATCCAAAGAGAAGGAAACATTTAACTACCATTCAATTCATGCAAATTTGCACAAAATCCATGGGACTCAATGGTGGTGAAACCTCACAGTATTGTATGTGAGCTTTCTGTGAGGCAATACTGTTGTGTTAACTGGTGTTTATTGAGTGAACAATGAAAAGTTTTTATTTTATACAAATTTGCACAAAATCCTTTCAGAAAACATATTGCGAGCTCGCCAACACAAAGATGTTTCGGTCGATCTCGCTTTAACTTTACAGTGTGTGACGCTTGTGTGGCATTGTAATGCCGGATTGGTTCTTCCGGGGATGCGTCGAAGCGATGAACACAACAAGGTAAGTTATAAATGGATTTATTAAATAATAAAAGGCTAGGAACAAAAACACTGCTGTAAAGAGAAGGCAAACCAAAAACAGAAAAACAATTCCTCAGCATGTGAGCTGGAATAAACAAATGGCTTAGCGTAAAAGCTAGCGAGAATATACATACAAAGATGAAGGTCGAGAGTCGTCACTGTTGCGCGTGGGCAAATTAGGATCCGAGACTGAACAAAGAAAAGAGGAAAGCTTATATAGGGAGAAATCAAGGAGAACCAGGTGTGTAGAAAACGAGGAGCAGGTGAAATCAATGTGTAACCATGGTAACGGACTAAACAGGAAGTAAGTGGGTCAGAAGAGAATGAAACAAAGATGGAAAAATAAACATGTGAAGATCTGAGTCACAGATCGCAACAGTATTCCCCCCCCCAAAAAGACAGATTCCAGATGTCTCAAAGAAAACAAAAACAAATAAGAAACAACTTGAACCCCCTCCCCAAAAACAGAGTCCACAAACGAAGGGAGGGCGGAGGGAGGCCACGGTGGAGGGTCGCCAAGTCGTGTGTCCCCGAATCCACCGAGGACAAGTCAAGTGGCGGCGGCGGATGGAACGCCGCTGCCAAAAAAGTTTTGGCGGGCGACCTCGAAAAGGCCACATTAGTGGCCGCCTCGCAGGATGAGGTGCCCGGCGAGGCGGACGACCCGGGCACGGCCACATCCGTGGCCGACATGGAGGAGGGAGTGTCTGGCGAGGAGGATGACCTCGCAGAGGCCACTCCCGTGGTCGACGTGGCGGACGACGCCTCAGCACCGAAATCCCAGCAGGCTTGGAAGCAGCAGACGAGGGTGCGGGGACTGCAGCCAAAGAAGGCGTCGGAGGCGGCCTGGGAGCCGCAGGAGTCGTCGGAGGCGGCCTGGGAGCCGCAGGAGTCGTCGGAGGCGGCCTGGGAGCCGCAGGAGTCGTCGGAGGCGGCCTGGGAGCCGCAGGAGTCGTCGGGGGCGGCCTGGGAGCCGCAGGAGTCGTCGGAGGCGGCCTGGGAGCCGCAGGAGTCGTCGGAGGCGGCCTGGGAGCCGCAGGAGTCGTGACTGGTGTGAGCTCCAGCCTCATCGTCGGCGCCGGTGTGGGCTCCAGCTTCTTCGTCGGCAGTGCTTGGCGGCGTGGAACTGGTACCGGCGCTTGTCGAGGAGCTGGCACTGGAGTGGGCTCCAGCCCTGTCGACACAGGTGAAGGTTCCAGCCCCGTCGTCGACGCTGGTGTGGGCTCCAGCCCCGTCGTCGACGCTGGTGTGGGCTCCAGCCCCGTCGTCGGCGGTGCTTGGCGGCGCGGAGCTGGTACCGGCGCTTGGCGGCGTGGAGCTGGTACCGGCGCTTGGCGGCGTGGAGCTGGTACTGGAGTAGGCTCCAGCTCTGGAGCTGGTACTGGAGTGGGCTCCAGGCTAAAGTCTGTAACTGGTATGAGAACCAGTTCTGGGTCGGAGGCTGGTGTGAGAACCAGGTGGGAGTCTAGTGCTGGCTTGAGAACCAGGCTAACATCAGTTTCTGGTGCGAGAACCAGACTACAGTTAAGTGCTGGTGTGAGAACCAAACTGGGAGAAATGCAGAACACCGGTGGTGGAGGATGTGCTTGAGGTAATGACCTCGCGAGTCTGAACACCGGTGGAGGAGGTCTACTTGGTCGTTGGGATTTGACCGGGGGCAACACAGGTGGAGGAGGTCTACGAGGAAGAGCTAAGCGGAATACAGGTGGCGGCGGCCTAGGAGGAGCTAGCGGTTTAACGGGCCGAAAAACAGGTAAGGGTGGCCTCATAGGAGGTTGCGGTTTGACAGTTTTAAGAAATGGTAGCGTCTGCGCTACCTCCGCAACACAGCTATAGGCCATAGCCCCCCCCTCCAGACGGGAATCCCAGACCCGTTCCCTGTGGTCAGGGACTGACCATAAGGGAGGGTGGTGGGAGGTTTGGAGGCGGGCAGACTCCTCCCCTCTATATTGTCCAGAGTGTCCCTTTGAAAAGGGAGAAAAAACCTTGGACTTGGGCTGGGAATGAGGTTTTACAGGTGGAGTTGAAGAAAAACTAGGTGACTGAGGTTGACTAGAATAATGAGAAAAAATATCCTGATAATTACGTATTTTATCATAAATGTTATTGGTATTCGAAAAAGGTTGGGAATGAAAAGTACTGTCCATAATATAAAAATCTTCTGAAAAAATGTCAACAACAGGGGGCGGTGTTGCGTCACCGGTGGGCGTACCCCAAATGTCGTGACTGCTAGAGTCAGGGGAAAAAAAACAAGCTGGATTACCGGTAGTGGAAGGTGAATCCTGGTCGGGGTGAATTTTGCTGTGTTCGTAGGAAGGATGAAGTGGTGCTGGATAATTACTGCCGTGCGGGGGACCTGTCCACTGGACCCCCCGCCTCTTCGGGGCAGCGCGAACGGCTTCGGAGGGGACTTCAGGCCCACAGTCAAGTCTTTCCTGCTCCCAAGCCACGAGCTCCAACCACAAACCCAAGTCGAAGGGTTCCTCCCGTGGTTTCGACGCGGAAAAACATTTTGATGCTCGGATCCTACTGTGACGCTTGTGTGGCATTGTAATGCCGGATTGGTTCTTCCGGGGATGCGTCGAAGCGATGAACACAACAAGGTAAGTTATAAATGGATTTATTAAATAATAAAAGGCTAGGAACAAAAACACTGCTGTAAAGAGAAGGCAAACCAAAAACAGAAAAACAATTCCTCAGCATGTGAGCTGGAATAAACAAATGGCTTAGCGTAAAAGCTAGCGAGAATATACATACAAAGATGAAGGTCGAGAGTCGTCACTGTTGCGCGTGGGCAAATTAGGATCCGAGACTGAACAAAGAAAAGAGGAAAGCTTATATAGGGAGAAATCAAGGAGAACCAGGTGTGTAGAAAACGAGGAGCAGGTGAAATCAATGTGTAACCATGGTAACGGACTAAACAGGAAGTAAGTGGGTCAGAAGAGAATGAAACAAAGATGGAAAAATAAACATGTGAAGATCTGAGTCACAGATCGCAACACAGTGTGTCACTTCTCAGAGGCTGTATCCAAATTTGGTTTAGAAAAACTAAAAACTGAAAAATGACGACGTACCACTATTAAATTCATGCATATTTGTACAACTTCTATGTCCCTTCCCTTGCAAAGACGTTTTGGTGCATTGTGTCCATGTCATGTGGGAGATTTTGCTCAAACTTTGGAATCTTGTTTACATTTCTCCCCTAAGGTTGTTGACAAAGTTTGTTATCATTTGACAGAACATTTTAAAAGATATAAAAGACAACAACTGACAAATTGCCGATCATTTATCCGTCGGACGTGTATGTTAATTCTACAGCGACAGATGTTTCCGAAGTGTATTCCATCTTATTGATTGCAGGAGATGATTACCTTGCCGACGGATCAATCCAACCCAACCTCCCAGTAGCACCGCTGCGTCGGCATTGACGGAAAAAAAAGACGCAGCTAATTTGATTGGAGTCAAATGTTGGGCTCAATCATTGTCGATTAGCTCAGATTTAATTAGCCCTAAAATTGCGTTATTGTGTTTGATGACAAAGAGGTCTCTGTGTGGGAACCTCATTGTTCCGTTGTCTCATTCATGCTCAGTCAAAGGTTGAGGGAGAAGTACCAGCTGTTTGCATTGATTATTACAGTTGGTAACAAAGGTGGTGCATTGATGTTAATAATGGACATGTACTGTTTATACCTTCATTTTTACTGTTATCAGTTATTTTGTTGACAAATTACCCAAATTATTTTGTTCTGTTTCTTTGTGTGATTTGCATTTCAGCGACACAATTGCACAATAATATCGACTGTTATGCCAGTGTTATGACTTTGGTCCATGCAGGTGTTGCTTTTGGACAAAATGTTGTTCTGCAACTAAGATTTTAAATGATGAAACAAGCATGGGGATACGGGGATACCTCATCACTTTATGTAAACTATAGTGTCGTGTCACTAGAATATTGCTATTTATAGCTGCTGAAGTTTTGTATAGCTAGCATTAGTTTGTAGAAGTTGTGGTAGTAGTGGCATGTGTTAAACTAACCTGTTGTATGCTGTCCTTTCTGGGATGGCATCGCGATTGTAGATGGTGTTTTGTTTTAGGACCCACCCTGCTTTGTGTCAAGCTCACTGCAGGTTCAGTTTCAGTATAGGGCCATGATTTCACAATGCATTGTGGGGGCCAGGTAACTATTGTTGCTGGCTAAAGCCATACTTCCCAACCCTCCCGGATTTTCTGGGAGACTCCTGAAATTCAGCACCTCTCCCGAAAACCTCCCAGGACAAATTTTCTCCCGAAAATCTCCCGAAACTCAGACAGAGCTGGAGGGGGCGTGGCCTCCAGCTCCGCCTGAATTTCGGGAGATTTTCAGGAGAAAATTGCCCAATGACGTTATAACTGTAGAATGATCGAGGGCGAGATCTTGGTTTCTAATATGGGTTTATTGTTATGCAGTTTCATTAATGTCCTCCCAGCACGGTGACAACACACAACAACAGCAGTCACGTTTTCGTCTACCGTAAACCAGTTTGTCTGCCGTAAACAGCAATGCTGTGACACTCTTAAACGGGACAATACTGCCATCTACTGTACATGCATATGTGACTACAACATCTACCGGCTTTTAGAGGGTGCAGTGCACACCTGCGCACACAACAAGAATACGAAGCAGAAGAACGAGGTAGATACAGCCGTGGCGACGCCGACGACGAGTAAGATGAAGAAATACGCTTGTAAGTTCCAAGCCGCAGCTGCGATTAAACCTGGATAGCCTCCGGGAAGAGGTAGTGGACTACCAAGTGCATGGAAGTGAAGATCTTCCTCAGGAAGCGAAGATGGACCAGTTTTGGGCCATACTAGGGAGAGATGGAAGATTCCAGACTCTAGTGCATTTGATGAAAGCCCTTTTGTGCGTGCCACAACGCAATGCATCATCAGAGAGGTTGTTGAGCTTGGTTAGAAAAATAGTGACAGAGAATAGAATAAGGATGTACAATTCAACCCTTAACTCAACAATAAGTAGATGAGTGTTATGTGTGTGTGTATGTGTAAATAAATTAACACTGACATTCAAGTATTTATTTTATATATGTATATATATATATATATATATATATATATACATATATATATATATATATATATATATATATATATATATGTTTATAAGAAGTACTTGAATTTCAGTGTTCATTGTAGCTATATATATATTTATTTTATTATATATATATATATATATATATACATATAAATAAAATAAAAATATATATATATATATATACATATTCTAGCTATATATATATATATATATATATATGTATTTTATTATATATATATATACATATAAATATATATATATATATATATACATATAAATATATATGGGAGGGCTTCTTTTCTTTCTCCTATGTCCCCCCCTCCCTTGTGGAGGGGGTCCGGTCCGATGACCATGGATGAAGTACTGACTGTCCAGAGTCGAGACCCAGGATGGACCGCTCGTCGGGACCCAGGATGGACCGCTCGCCTGTATCGGTTGGGGACATCTCTACGCTGCTGAGCCGCTTGAGATGGTTTGCTGTGGACGGGACTCTCACTGCTGTCTTGGAGCCACTATGGATTGAACTTTCACAGTATCATGTTAGACCCGCTCGACATCCATTGCTTTCGGTCCCCTAGAGGGGGGGGGTTGCCCACATCTGAGGTCCTCTCCAAGGTTTCTCATAGTCAGCATTGTCGCTGGCGTCCCACTGAATGTGAATTCTCCCTGCCCACTGGGTGTGAGTTTTCCTTGCCCTTTTGTGGGTTCTTCCGAGGATGTTGTAGTCGTAATGATTTGTGCAGTCCTTTGAGACATTTGTGATTTGGGGCTATATAAATAAACATTGATTGATTGATTGATATATATATATATATAAGAAATACTTGAATTTCAGTGTTCATTCTAGCTATATATATATTTATTTTATTATACATATACATACATATAAATATATATATATATATATATATATATATATATATATATACATATTCTAGCTATATATATATTTATTTTATTATATATATATATATATATATATATATATATATATATATATATATATATATATATATATATGTATATATATATATATATATATATAAATAAATGGGTTGTACCTGTATAGCGCTTTTCTACCTTCAAGGTACTCAAAGCGCTTTGACACTACTTCCACATTTACCCATTCACACACACATTCACACACTGATGGAGGGAGCTGCCATGCAAGGCGCCCACCAGCACCCATCAGGAGCAAGGGTGAAGTGTCTTTCTCGGGACACAACGGACATGACGAAGTTGGTACTAGGTGGGATTTGAACCAGGGACCCTCGGGTTGCGCACGGCCACTCTTCCACTGTGCCACGCCGTCAATATATATATATAGCTTGATTTCACTGAAAGTCAAGTATTTCTTATATATATATATTTTTTTTTTTTGTAAAAAAAAAAAAAAGCACTTTGGGTTGAGCAAACAACTTCAAAGTGCCCGATATAAAAAATAGTAATACTAATAATAGTAAAACGATAATAAAAATAAATACAATATAAAACTAGAAACAGCCCAATAGCTAGAACCAGCATGCCTGTCTATAAAAAGGCTTTTTTAGAAAGGGGGTTTGCATTTAAATACAAGGAATTCAAATGAGGAGTACACTGGCAGGGGCATGGGAAACAAATCAAGTTTCCTTTGGTGTACAACAGCCAGGCCACCACCACGACCAGTGTTGCGGGCTTTTTCTATGTAGCCATAGCCAGAAGGACAAGCTTCATTCAGAGCAGAGTAAAACCCTGGTTGATGCCATGTTTCTGTGAGACACATGAAATCAACCTGTTTGTCAATTATGTGATCTTGAATGAAGGAGGATTTGTTATTGAGGGATTGTGCATTCAAAAGTTCAATTTTGAATTTTGGTAATGTGGTAAGTTTTTCTGCAGGGGCCGCAGCAGGCTGAAATCCACTCCACGTTTTCTGTCCTGCTTGGTGTGTGGAGGTCTCGCGGCGCTTCCCGTGCTGTCATGCAGTGGTCTCGTGACGTTTGCAGTGCTACTAACGACAGGAGCGACAGCGCTCTGATGACGTGTCAAATGTGCGACAGGGGTCCAGATGGATGGAATACACTGATCAAGCTGTTGGTGGTAGACAAACTTTTTCCGACAGCTTCTGTGGATAAATCGGGGCCGATGCCTGTTGAGCAAGAGGCGGAAGTCCTGGGAGGGCAAGGCAACCTTGGACATCCATGGGCAAGTGTGAGGTCAAAGGCAGGGACAAGGTGTTAAGGTCCGTGTCAAGGCGTGAGGTCGAGATCCAGGAAGGCAGCAGGGAGTCCAGTGGGGATCCAGGGAGACGAGACACACAACTCGGAACCAGGAAATGGAGGAACGCTATGGTATGACGACACAGAACACAAGACGGTGGGCACGGAGGAGGGGAAACACAGAGAGAGCGAATTCACATCGGGAGAGAGCTAGAGATGTGCAGGCTTACAGTACTGAGACAGGACGCTACGTTCTGGCACTGAAAAGCAGCCTGTGCTGGCTTATGAAGGTAGTGGAGTCTTCATCAGCGTCAGGTGTCTTGAGTTTAGATTTCAGTAGGGGAACACCCGTGGGCGTGTCGAGAGGCGCGCACAAATGAATGAGCGGCGGGCGGAGCCTGAGCCCTAAGACCGTCTCTGTCAATCTTTTCGTGTTGTTTTTATTCGTTGACTATATTGTCAATTAATTCCGTCCTTGTTTTAGTCAACGTGCTTTTGTGGTCATTCGTTATCGTCCTAAATTCTCGCGGCGCTTCCCGTGCTGTCATGGAGTGGTCTCGTGACGTTTGCAGTGCTACTAACGAAAGGAGCGACAGCGCTCTGATGACGTGTCAAATGTGCGACAGGGGTCCAGATGGATGGAATACACTGATCAAGCTGTTGGTGGTAGACAAACTTTTTCCGATCGGAGCCGACGCCTGTTGAGCAAGAGGCGGAGGTCCTGGGAGGGCAAGGCAACCTTAGACGTCCGTGGGCAAGTGAGAGGTCAAAGGCAGGAACGAGGCCTTAAGGTCCGTGTCAAGGCGTGAGGTCGAGATCCAGGAAGGCAGCAGGGAGTCCAGTGGGGATCCAGGGAGACGAGACACACAACTCGGAACCAGGAAATGGAGGAACGCTATGGTATGACGACACAGAACACAAGGCGGTGGGCACGGAGGAAGGGAAACACAGAGAGAGCGAATGCACATCGGGAGAGAGCTAGAGATGTGCAGGCTTACAGTACTGAGACAGGACGCTACGTTCTGGCACTGAAAAGCAGCACGTGCTGGCTTATGAAGGTAGTGGAGTCTTCATCAGCGTCAGGTGTCTTGAGTTTAGATTTCAGTAGGGGAACACCGGTGGGCGTGTCGAGAGGCACGGACAAATAAATGAGCGGCGGGCGGAGCCTGAGCCCTAAGACCCGTCTCTGTCAATCTTTTCGTGTCGTTTTTATTCGTTGACTATATTGTCAATTAATTCCGTCCTTGTTTTAGTCAACGTGCTTTTGTGGTCATTCGTTATCGCCCTAAATTCTCGCGGCGCTTCCCGTGCTGTCATGCAGTGGTCTCGTGACGTTTGCAGTGCTACTAACGAAAGGAGTGACAGCGCTCTGATGACGTGTCAAATGTGCGACATGGGTCCAGATGGATGGAATACACTGATCAAGCTGTTGGTGGTAGACAAACTTTTTCCGATCGGAGCCGACGCCTGTTGAGCAAGAGGCGGAGGTCCTGGGAGGGCAAGGCAACCTTGGACGTCCGTGGGCAAGTGAGAGGTCAAAGGCAGGAATGAGGTGTTAAGGTCCGTGTCCAGGCGTGAGGTCGAGATCCAGGAAGGCAGCAGGGAGTCCAGTGGGGATCCAGGGAGACGAGACACACAACTCGGAACCAGGAAATGGAGGAACGCTTTGGTATGACCACACAGAACACAAGACGGTGGGCACAGAGGAAGGGAAACACAGAGAGAGCGAATTCACATCGGGAGAGAGCTAGAGATGTGCAGGCTTACAGTACTGAGACAGGACGCTACGTTCTGGCACTGAAAAGCAGCACGTGCTGGCTTATGAAGGTAGTGGAGTCTTCATCAGCGTTAGGTGTCTTGATTGTAGATTTCAAGAGGGGAACGCCCGTGGGCGTGTCAAGCGGCGCGGACAAATGAATGAGCGGCGGCCGGAGCCTGAGCCCTAAGACCGTCTCTGTCAATCTTTTCGTGTCGTTTTTATTCGTTGACTATATTGTCAATTAATTCCGTCCTTGTTTTAGTCAACGTGCTTTTGTGGTCATTCGTTATAGTCCTAAATTCTCGCGGCGCTTCCCGTGCTGTCATGGAGTGGTCTCGTGACGTTTGCAGTGCTACTAACGAAAGGAGCGACAGCGCTCTGATGACGTGTCAAATGTGCGACAGGGGTCCAGATGGATGGAATACACTGATCAAGCTGTTGGTGGTAGACAAACTTTTTCCGATCGGAGCCGACGCCTGTTGAGCAAGAGGCGGAGGTCCTGGGAGGGCAAGGCAACCTTAGACGTCCGTGGGCAAGTGAGAGGTCAAAGGCAGGAACGAGGCCTTAAGGTCCGTGTCAAGGCGTGAGGTCGAGATCCAGGAAGGCAGCAGGGAGTCCAGTGGGGATCCAGGGAGACGAGACACACAACTCGGAACCAGGAAATGGAGGAACGCTATGGTATGACGACACAGAACACAAGGCGGTGGGCACGGAGGAAGGGAAACACAGAGAGAGCGAATGCACATCGGGAGAGAGCTAGAGATGTGCAGGCTTACAGTACTGAGACAGGACGCTACGTTCTGGCACTGAAAAGCAGCACGTGCTGGCTTATGAAGGTAGTGGAGTCTTCATCAGCGTCAGGTGTCTTGAGTTTAGATTTCAGTAGGGGAACACCGGTGGGCGTGTCGAGAGGCACGGACAAATGAATGAGCGGCGGGCGGAGCCTGAGCCCTAAGACCCGTCTCTGTCAATCTTTTCGTGTCGTTTTTATTCGTTGACTATATTGTCAATTAATTCCGTCCTTGTTTTAGTCAACGTGCTTTTGTGGTCATTCGTTATCGTCCTAAATTCTCGCGGCGCTTCCCGTGCTGTCATGCAGTGGTCTCGTGACGTTTGCAGTGCTACTAACGAAAGGAGTGACAGCGCTCTGATGACGTGTCAAATGTGCGACATGGGGTCCAGATGGATGGAATACACTGATCAAGCTGTTGGTGGTAGACAAACTTTTTCCGATCGGAGACGACGCCTGTTGAGCAAGAGGCGGAAGTCCTGGGAGGGCAAGGCAACCTTAGACGTCCGTGGGCAAGTGAGAGGTCAAAGGCAGGAATGAGGCGTTAAGGTCCGTGTCCAGGCGTGAGGTCGAGATCCAGGAAGGCAGCAGGGAGTCCAGTGGGGATCCAGGAAGACGAGACACACAACTCGGAGCCAGGAAATGGAGGAACGCTGTCGGATGACGACACAGAACACAAGACGGTGGGCACGGAGGAGGGGAAACACAGAGAGAGCGAATGCACATCGGGAGAGAGCTAGAGATGTGCAGGCTTACAGTACTGAGACAGGACGCTACGTTCTGGCACTGAAAAGCAGCCTGTGCTGGCTTATGAAGGTAGTGGAGTCTTCATCAGCGTCAGGTGTCTTGAGTTTAGATTTCAGTAGGGGAACACCCGTGGGCGTGTCGAGAGGCGCGGACAAATGAATGAGCGGCGGGCGGAGCCTGAGCCCTAAGACCGTCTCTGTCAATCTTTTCGTGTCGTTTTCATTCGTTGACTATATTGTCAATTAATTCCGTCCTTGTTTTAGTCAACGTGCTTTTGTGGTCTTTCGTTATCGTCCTAAATTCTCGCGGCGCTTCCCGTGCTGTCATGCAGTGGTCTCGTGACGTTTGCAGTGCTACTAACGAAAGGAGCGACAGCACTCTGATGACGTGTCAAATGTGCGACAGGGGTCCAGATGGATGGAATACACTGATCAAGCTGTTGGTGGTAGACAAACTTTTTCCGATCGGAGCCGACGCCTGTTGAGCAAGAGGCGGAAGTCCTGGGAGGGCAAGGCAACCTTAGACGTCCGTGGGCAAGTGAGAGGTCAAAGGCAGGAATGAGGCGTTAAGGTCCGTGTCCAGGCGTGAGGTCGAGATCCAGGAAGGCAGCAGGGAGTCCAGTGGGGATCCAGGGAGACGAGACACACAACTCGGAACCAGGAAATGGAGGAACGCTGTCGGATGACGACACCGAACACAAGACGGTGGGCACGGAGGAAGGGAAACACAGAGAGAGCGAATGCACATCGGGAGAGAGCTAGAGATGTGCAGGCTTACAGTACTGAGACAGGACGCTACGTTCTGGCACTGAAAAGCAGCACCTGCTGGCTTATGAAGGTAGTGGAGTCTTCATCAGCGTCAGGTGTCTTGAGTTTAGATTTCAGTAGGGGAACACCCGTGGGCGTGTCGAGAGGCGCGCACAAATGAATGAGAGGCGGCAGGAGCCTGAGCCCTAAGACTGTCTCTGTCAATCTTTTCGTGTCGTTTTTATTCGTTGACTATATTGTCAATTAATTCCGTCTTTGTTTTAGTCAACGTGCTTTTGTGGTCATTCATTATCGTCCTAAATTCGCAAGGGAAAATAGGTTCAGTAATTTTTAGTCGACAAATTAACACTTTTTCACAGGTTTGGAAAAACCTGCGAAAAAGTGCTTCACGGTGGCAGAGGGGTTAGTGCGTCTGCCTCACAATAAAAAGTTCCTGCAGTCCTGGGTTCAAATCCATGCCCGGGATCTTTCTGTGTGCAGTTTGCATGTTCTCCCCGTGACTGCGTGGGTTCCCTCCGGGTACTCCGGCTTCCTCCCACTTCCAAAGACATGCACCTGGGGATAGGTTGATTGGCAACACTAAATTGGCCCTAGTGTGTGAATGTGAGTGTGAATGTTGTCTGTCTATCTGTGTTGGCCCTGCGATGAGGTGGCGACTTGTCCAGGGTGTACCCCGCCTTCCGCCCGATCGTAGCTGAGATAGGCGCCAGCGCCCCCCGCGACCCCAAAAAGGGAATAAGAGGTAGAAAATGGATGGATGGATGGATGGAAAAACTTCTTTTTCTTTCAGGCTGCTGCACCACCTCTGAAATGTTTTTGCCACATTTGAAAACCCCTGACGGTTGATATTTCCTTCAATCAAGTTTGCCAAGAAGGAAAAGACACGTAAACAAATGAAAAGTTCAAATCAATCAATCTGAAAGAGGATGACATAAATACCAATATATTCCACAGACCGTCTTGTTTGACCTTAGTCGTTTCCTAATGCCTTCCTCTCAGCTGGAGTGACATGATATTTTTCCCGCCGTGACACGCTCTATAATTGACAAAGGCTGGCTGCACTTTGCCAGAGCGCATTGAGCCGCTCATCTGTCTGGGCAAAGAATACAAATTCATCCCGAATCTTGGCGGTGCTCCGCCAAAACCAGGCCGCCAATTATCCGGAGGACGCCCTTAAGTGATGACTCTGCGGCCACTCGAGCGTTAAAAACAAGGCGATGAAGATGAATCTTCCTCTTCCCCATCATCTCGCAGCCGTTTAATTGACAAGCTCACTCGCTGGCTGTTAAATTTAGATTACAAATATGAGTGGAATCTAGAGGAGCCGATGCAGACGCTGTAATGGCGTGCGGAAAGCGACGGGAAAATTAATCTACGTATTTTAATAAGGTGTCAGCGGCGGAGGAGGTGTTTGCTGACGTCTAACGGATTATCGTCCCCCGAGTTTTTAGCAATTAAATAAATATCTTTCACCAGTGGGAACCCACATTGGAAACTCTGGCAAGGAGCTTTTCTCCGAGTTGTTCCGGCTTTTGTTCAGATTAATACGAACATGGACGAGGCTTTGGCTTCACATGTGGTCTATAGTCTTACACTCGGGACGATTAACTGTCCAGGCGCTTGGAGAGAAGCTGTGATTTTTCCAGCTCCTTCCTGTTTGAAGTGAGATGCAAAGAATTAACTCATCTTTGAGGACGAGTTAACAAAAAGAAATATGCGCGTATAAAACACTGCAACTTGCACTTTCTCGAAGTAGGAACTGAGCTCTCGACTTAATCATGTATGGTGCGGCGTTATTTCATCCGTGGAAGTAAAAACCGTACAGCGCCTCGGTTTTTCGTTAATAAACTGTTCCAAAAGTCGAATGAAAACTAAAACAGGTTTTCCCATTAAAATAAATGATGACAACACATTTTTTTTATAGAAAATAATAATATTTTTTAGGGCTGTCTTCAACTGAAGATTTTAGTTAGATTTTGCCCATAGTCGACGATCAGTCAAATTTTTAAAGAATAAACAGATTAAGATGATATTTGGTAGCGTATACTGACTGGTAGGGCAGCACGGTGGACCAGGAGTTAGTGCATGTGCCTCACAATACGAATGTCCTGAGTAGTCCTGGGTTCGATCCTGTGCTCGGGATCTTTCTTTGTGGAGTTTGCATGTTCTCCCCGTGACTGCGTGGGTTCCCTCCGGGTACACCGGCTTCCTCCCACTTCATAAGACATGCACCTGGGGATAGGTTGATTGGCAAAATTTAATTGGCCCTAGTGTGTGAATGTGAGTGTGAATGTTGTCTGTCTATCTCAGGGGTGCCCATTACGTCGATCGCGAGCTACCAGTCGACCGCGGGGGGTGTGTCAGTCGATCTCCAGCCAGGCTTTTAAAAAAAATAGACCTAAAAATTAGTGATCATCAATCTTCACCAAGACGTCACTTAAATGACATTCACGGTACCGGAGGGTCTTGTGAGATGACCCTGGCTGCTGCAAGATCATTATTATTAAAAATGACCGAGAGGAAGGCGAGAAACACTTTTTATTTCAACAGACTCTCGCGCCGTACCTTCCGTCAAAACTCTAAAGGCCGACTGCACATTTCCTATCTTCACAATAAAAGCCCTGCTTCATGCTGCCTGCGCTAACTAAATACAGAGTCTCGAAAAACTGGCGTGCACAAGCGATCCCTCAGAAAGCTGGCGTGCACATCACGTGTGCACGCCAGCTTTCCGAGACTCTTATTTTGTTAGCGCAGGCAGCATGAAGCAGGGCTTTTATTGTGAAGATAGGAAATGTGCAGTCGGCCTTTAGAGTTTTGACGGAAGGGACGGTGCGAAAGTCTGTTGAAATAAAAAGCGTTTCTTGCCTTCCTCTCTGTCATTTTTTCATAATAATGAACTGGCAGCAGCCAGCGTCATCTCACAAGACCCTCGGGTGCCGTGAATGTCAATCAAGCAAGCTACGGAATTTGCCTCCAATTTTTTTCTTGTAAAGTGTATAGAAGCTGGATGAAATAGATGCCAAAAACCAGCCACTTTCATGTGGTATTGTACAGAAAGGACAACTTTTTTTCTCCTCCATTTGAAAATGTGGGCGTTATCATCATTACTGTCTGATTCCAATCAATACAAGTCATCAGAATCAGGTAATACACCAACTTATATTCTTGTCTTCGTGAAAGAAAGACATCTGTATGTGTTACACATGCTTGTATTATCATTAAACACATTTAACTTGTTTACAAAAATGTCTCTTTCATAAATAAATAATTATAAATGATATATATAAATTAGGTAGATCCCCTCGAGTTGGTCAATTGAAAAGTAGCTCGCCTGCAGAAAAAGTGTGGGCACCCCTGGTCTATCTGTATTGGTCATGTGATGAGGTGGCGAGTTGTCCAGGGTGTACCCTGCCTTCCGCCCGAATGCAGCTGAGATAGGCTTCAGCACCCCCTGTGACCCCAAAAGGGACAAGCGGTAGAAAAATGGATGGATAGTGACTGGTCACCAGGCGTCAGTAAAAACACATGGAATCACTCTGGCATGTATATGTGAATATTCTAAAAGTAGTTAAAGGTGCTGGCGAAAGAATAGACAGTATTTCATTTAAGTTAACAAAACAAAGATATGACTTGTGACTTATTAACCCGTTTGAAAACAATGATAAACCACGGCTTGTGAGGTTTGGAGCAGCACCAAGAGGACATCAAACTTGACTAAATAGAGGAAGTAAGCATCGTAAACAAAGTATTCGTATGTGAACCAGCAAAATGATCATTGTGAAGTGAATTATATTTATATAGCGCTTTTGCTCAAGTGACTCAAAGAGCTTTACATTGTGAAACCCAATACCTAAGTTACATTTTTAAACCAGTGTGAGTGGAAATGGGTAAATGGTCTTGTCCAAAGACGGCGGAAGAGGGGATCAAACCTGCAACCCTGAAGTTGCTGGCAAGGCCGCTCTACCAACTGAGCTATATCGCCCGCCGAGCTATATCATTACTTGGGCCATCCATCCATCTTCTTTCACTTATCCGAGGTCGGGTCGCGGGGGCAGCAGCCTAAGTAAGGAAGCCCAGACTTCCCTCTCCCCAGCCACTTAGTCCAGCTCTTCCCGGGGGATCCCGAGGCGTTCCCAGGCCAGCCGGGAGAGATAGTCTTACCAACGTGTCCTGGGTCTTCCCCGTGGCCTCCTATAGGTCGGACAGGTCCGAACCAACTCATTTGGCTTTACTTTGAGTTCCTCCCGGATGGCAGAGCTTCTCACCCTATCTCTAAGGGAGAGCCCCGCCACCCGGTAGAGGAAGCTCATTTCGGCCGCTTGTACCCGTGATCTTGTCCTTTCGGTCATAACCCAAAGCTCATGACCACAGGTGTGGATGAGAAATGTAGATCGACCGGTAGACAGAGAAGCTTTGCCTTCCGGCTCAGCTCCTTCTTCAGCACAATAGATCGATACAGCATCCGCATGACTGAAGACTGACTGGTCACCAGGCGTCAATAACAACACATGGACGCATTCTGGCATGTATATGTGAATATTCCAATAGCAACTCAAGCTCCTGTCGAAAGGATATACAGTATTTCATTTAAGTTAACAAAACAAAGATCTGACTCGTGACTTTTTAACCCTTTAAAAAAAGATAAACTACAGTTTGTGAGGTTTGAAGCAGCCCCAAGAGGACATCAAACTTGACTAAATAGAGGAAGTAAGCATTGTGAACAGACTATTCATATGTGAACCAGCAAAAGGATCATTAGGGCTGTCAAATGATTACTTTTTTAAATCAGATTGATCACACCCTTGAATTTGGACTAATCATGAATAATTACATGTTTTTACTTGCTTGCATAATTAAATTTGCTTTAAAAAAGACCCCAAAAATTGAACGCAAATGCAACTGTGTTCACAAAGTGTCATACATTTTTTTTTATATTTTACCTAAAGTCATTGATTTTCTCAAAACTTGGTGACAGTAAGTATACTAGGAATTAAAGGGTCTGTTTTGTAACATGGACACAGCTGTCCTAAGTGCGTACGCAACACATGCACGCGCATTAGCTAACCACAGTTTGCTCAGTAGCCTAGTGGTTAGAGTGTCCGCCCTGAGATCGGTAGGTTGTGAGTTCAAATTCCCCTACAAAAAAGGGGACCCATTACCTCCTTGCTTGATTCTCAACATCAAGGGTTGGAATTTGGGGTAAAATCACCAAAAAGTGATTTCCGGGCGTGGCCACCGCTGCTGCTCACTGCTCCCCTCACCTCCCAGGGCAGACCTGGCCAACCCGGGGCTCGCGAGCCTCACGCGGCTCTTTGGCTGGTTTCATGTGGCTCTTAACTCTGTTATGAGAGTGACGTATGTTGTGATTCACACAATGAGATGAATAAGTTTCTCTCATTTTTATTTTATTTATTTTCTTTTAATTATTATGTTTTGTTGTTGTTTATCTAATTTTTAATTAAGTTAAGGCCATTTAAAACCTCTAAAGGACACTCTATTTATTATTTGTAAAATATAACTACCATTTCCAATAGTTCCGTGCCTTTTTTAATAAACCTTCATCATTGAAGCATTTTCAAGAATTCCAAGCATTCGTGGGAATTTTCTTCAAACCACAGCTTTGCAACCACAAAAGGCCCTAAATGTCATTTTTTTTTTTTTTCATCCCATCACGTTGAGTGTCACCTTGAGCCTCTGAAAGTAGTGCTTTGGCAGACTTTGCGTGAGCGTCCCCTGCAGGGCCGTTTGGCCCTAAACAAGATTTTGTTAGTTGCCCCGTTATGGTCATTAATATTATGTATTTATTATTGTTGTTAGACGCCTGAAGGGACTCCAACCCCACCCTAAACCTACAATAACGCTCCACATACACATACTCCATATGCTTACATGCACTAAAAAAGTCATGAACCTAATTGAGTTCATTTGGTTAAAACTGGCTTTTTAAAACACATGTAAAATACCCAATAAATCAGGGGTCCCCAAACTACGGCCCAGCGTCCAAAATCCGGCCCGCGGGAAGTTCCCAAGTTAAAAATAAAAAATAAAAAAATAAAAAATAAATATATATATTTTTTTATAATGAATACAATTGTAACAAATAATAAAAACACATACATATATATGTTTTTATTATTTGTTACAATTGTATAATAAATACAATTGTAACAATTGTATAATTGTTACAATTGTATAATATACAAGATATATAAACTATCAGACTGCGTGGTCGGTACTAGTGGGTTTCAGTAGGCCTTTAATCAACATACATTGAATTATTTACATTATTTACAATCCCGGGGCTGGGATGGGGAGCTTTGGTTGATATCAGAACTTCAGTCATCAACAATTGCATCAACAGAGAAATGGACATTGAAACAGTGTAGGTCTTATTTAGTAGGATATGTACAGCCAGCAGGGAACATAGTGAGTTCAGATAGCATAAGAACAAGTAAATACATTAGAAGTACATTTGATTATTTGCATTAGGTTATTTACAATCCGGGGAGATGGGATGTGAATGGAGGAGGGTATTAGTAAAGGGTTGAAGTTGCCTGGAGGTGTTGTTTTAGAGCGGTTTTGAAGGAATATAGAGATGCACTTACTTTTATACCTGTTGGGAGTGCATTCCACATTGATGTGGCATAGAAAGAGACTGAGTTAAGACCTTTGTTTGATCAAAATCTGGGTTTAACGTGGTTTGTGGAGCTCCCCCTGGTGTTGTGGTTATGGCGGTCATTTACATTAAGGAAGTAGTTTGACATGTACTTCGGTATCAGGGAGGTGTAGCGGATTTTATAGACTAGGCTCAGTGCAAGTTGTTTTACTCTGCCCTCCACCCTGAGCCAGCCCACTTTGGAGAAGTGGGTTGGAGTGGTGTGTGATCTGGGGTGGAGGTCTAAAAGTAACCGGACTAGCTTTTTCTGGGATGTTTGGAGTCTAGATTTGAGGGTTTTGAAGGTGCTGGGGTACCAGGAGTTGCAAGCGTAATCGAAAAAGGGTTGAACGACAGTTCCCGCTAGAATCTTTAAGGTGCTTTTGTTGACCAGAGAGGAGATTCTGTAGAGAAATCTCATTCTTTGGTTGACCTTTTTGATTACCTTGGTTGCCATTTTATCACAGGAAAGTGAAGTCACTGACTTTATTGAGGTTGATATGGGACCCAAATAGGATGGATTCCGTTTTACCTAAGTGTATGGATAGCTTGTTGTCAGCGAGCCTGGTGTAAATATTAAGGAGTTCAGCACTGAGGATTTGTTCCACCTTAGAGATAGAATACTATTAGCCGCAACATGTACAGTAAGTGTAAAAAATAAACAACAACAACATTATGATTTGTACATTTTCAGAATGCCCTTGTTCTATTTTTAAACAAACAAAAAAACAATCTAAAGTTGTCTTTATTTTTTAGTTATCGTGCCACGATTTTACCAGTACGGCCCACTTGGGAGTGGATTTTTCTCCATGTGGCCCCCCGATCTAAAACGAGTTCGACTCCCCTGACTTAGAGCATGTTTATGTGACGGACAGGCTGTCACGCCAAATTTCTTCCCCCTTAAAAAACCTTCCCCCTGGAAGACATTTGGCGTGACAGCCCCTCTACTGCCTAAAGGACTCGAATGAGGGTAGAAAGACCTTAAAGCAGACCACACAGCTGCCTGTTTTAAAAGCATTATAATTGGCTTGTTGTCATTGGTGAAAAATAACGGCGAGGAAAAAATATTAGCATTCCAGCATGCTAACCTTTCAAGCTATTTTTGCTTCGCTAATTTTGCAACTGTAACCCTAAAGAGTCATATAACTTGCTTAAAGCAGCCCACACAGCTGCCTGTTTTAAAAAAATTATAATTGGCTGATTGTCATTGTTGAAAAATAACGGTGAGGAAAAAATATTAGCATTTCAGCATGCTAACCTTTCAAGCTATTTTTGCTTCGCTAATTTTGCAGCTGTAACCCTTAAGAGTCATATTACTTGCTTAAAGCAGCCCACACAGCTGCCTGTTTTAAAAGCATTATAATTGGCTGATTGTCATTGGTGAAAAATAACGGCGAGGAAAAAATATTAGCATTCCAGAACGCTAACCTTTCAAGGTATTTTTTCTTCGCTAATTTTGCAGCTGTAGCCCTAAAGAGTCATATAACTTGCTTAAAGCAGCCAACACAGCTGCCTGTTTTAAAAGCATTATAATTGGCTGATTGTCATAGGTGAAAAATAACGGCGAGGAAAAAATATTAGCATTCCAGCATGCTAACCTTTCAAGCTATTTTTGCTTTGCTAATTTTGCAGCTGTAGCCCTAAAGAGTCATATAACTTGCTTAAAGCAGCCCACACAGCTGCCTGTTTTAAAACCATTATAATTGGCTGATTGTCATTGGTGAAAAATAACGGTGAGGAAAAAATATTAGCATTCCAGCATGCTAACCTTTCAAGCTATTTTTGCTTCGCTAATTTTGCAGCTGTAAACCTTAAGAGTCATATTACTTGCTTAAAGCAGCCCACACAGCTGCCTGTTTTAAAAGCATTATAATTGGCTGATAGTCATTGGTGAAAAATAACGGCGAGGAAAAAATATTAGCATTCCAGCACGCTAACCTTTCAAGCTATTTTTGCTTCGCTAATTTTGCAGCTGTAACCCTTAAGAGTCATCTAACTTGCTTAAAGCAGCCCACACAGCGGCCTGTTTTAAAAACATTATAATTGTCTGATTGTCATTGTTGAAAAATAACGGTGAAGAAAAAATATTAGCATTCCAGCATGCTAACCTTTCAAGCTATTTTTGCTTCACTAATTTTGCAGCTGTAACCCTAAAGAGTCATATAACTTGCTTAAAGCAGCCCACACAGCTGCCTGTTTTAAAAGCATTATAATTGGCTGATTGTCATTGGTGAAAAATAACGGTGAGGAAAAAATATTAGCATTCCAGCATGCTAACCTTTCATGCTATTTTTGCTTTGCTAATTTTGCAGCTGTAACCATTAAGAGTCATATAACTTGCTTAAAGCAGCCCACACAGCTGCCTGTTTTAAAACCATTATAATTGGCTGATTGTCATTGGTGAAAAATAACGGCGAGGAAAAAATATTAGCATTCCAGCATGCTAACCGTTCAAGCTATTTTTGCTTCGCTAATTTTGCAGCTGTAACCCTTAAGAGTCATATAACTTGGTATTATCACGTCCTCATTAGTGTCCTTCAGGCATTAGAGGGGCTGTCACGCCAAATGTCTTCCGGGGGGAAGGTTTTTATAGGGAGGAAGAAATTTAGCGTGACACAGGCCCTGGTTCTCTTCAGTGGACATTTAGTGTTTCGCATAACAAGTCATTTTTGTATGTACACTGCGGAATATAAGGAAACGGCGTGGACTGTGATTGTGAACGACTTTCTTTCTAATTCCTCATTCCTCTTTCTGATGAAAGTCTTGCGTCGGATTTCATCGCAGCCCCGCGAACGCCCGAGCGTGTTCCTGCAAGGAGGCGTCCTCCGTCAATAGGAGTGACACAACAGGCTGATACATCAGCGGCGTGACAGTGATTCTGTCATTTAGGAGTGATTTGTCCGCCGCCGTCCCATCTCTTGGCCCGAGTGAGACGTCGCATGTCACCGCTGATTGACAGTTCCCCCCTCCTGTCGGTTAGCTGCGGGGGAGCTGCAGGGAAAGATAAGGGCATTTATTATCTGCGCTGTCCCTAAAGGCAGGTTCTGGGGTCACTGAAAGGCCACTCCCGAGGCCTTGATGATATCTGGATCTTGTATGCCTAGTTCACATCTCCGACACCTGTCCTCTCCCGACCTTTTGACCCCAACCAACGCCTAACATTTTCGTGAGCTACAATATTGTTGGTGTGGTTAAATGGAGTCAAATGCCAAAATGATAATCAATCAATCAATCAATGTTTATTTATATAGTCCCAAATCACAAATGTCTCAAAGGACTGCACAAATCATTACGACTACAACATCCTCGGAAGAACCCACAAAAGGGCAAGGAAAACTCACACCCAGTGGGCAGGGAGAATTCACATCCAGTGGGACGCCAGTGACAATGCTGACTATGAGAAACCTTGGAGAGGACCTCAGATGTGGGCAACCCCCCCCCCTCTAGGGGACCGAAAGCAATGGATGTCGAGCGGGTCTAACATGATACTGTGAAAGTTCAATCCATAGAGGATCCAACACAGCCGCGAGAGTTCAGTTCAAAGCGGATCCAAGACAGCAGAGTCCCGTCCACAGGAAACCATCCCAAGCGGAGGCGGATGAGCAGCGTAGAGATGTCCCCAACCGACCCATCCCGGGTCTCGACTCTGGACAGCCAGTACTTCATCCATGGTCATCGGACCGGACCCCCTCCACAAGGGAGGGGGGGACAGAGGGGAAAAAGAAAAGAAGCGGCCGATCAACTGGTCTAAAAAGGAGGTCTATTTAAAGGCTAGAGTATACAGATGATTTTTAAGGTGAGACTTAAATGCTTCTACTGAGGTAGCATCTCGAACTGTTACGGGGAGGGCATTCCAGAGTACTGGAGCCCGAACGGAAAACGCTCTATAGCCCGTAGACTTTTTTTGGGCTCTAGGAATCACTAATAAGCCGGAGTCTTTTGAACGCAGATTTCTTGCCAGGACATATGGTACAATACAATCGGCACGATAGGATGGAGCTAGACCGTGTAGTATTTTATACGTAAGTAGTAAAACCTTAAAGTCACATCTTAAGTGCACAGGAAGCCAGTGCAGGTGAGCCAGTACAGGCGTAATGTGATCAAACTTTCTTGTTCTTGTCAAAAGTCTAGCAGCCGCATTTTGTACCAACTGTAATCTAAGTGGAACAATAGTGTGTTTCACTCGGCTATTTATTGCTGTATGTGTCTTGTTTGGCTATTATGTTCTGTAAACCTTTGGATTCTTTAAGTTCCTGTTTATTTTTTCCACTCCCTTGTTTTGTTTCCATGGTTACCCATTAGTTTCACCTGTTGCTCATTTGGACACACGCACCTGTGTTAATCATGTCACTGTTATTTAAGCCTTTCTAGCTCCATCCTATCTTGCCGATTGTATTGTACTATATGTCCCGGCCAGAAATCTGCGTTCAAAGGACTCCGGATTATTAGTGATTCCCAAAGCCCAAAAAAAGTCTGCGGGCTATAGAGCGTTTTCCGTTCGGGCTCCAGTACTCTGGAATGCCCTCCCGGTAACAGTTCGAGATGCTATCTCAGTAGAAGCATTTAGGTCTCACCTTAAAATTAATTTGTATACTCTAGCCTTTAAATCATGGGTGTCAAACTCTGGCCCGTGGGCCAAATTTGGTCCGCCGTGTAATTTCATTTGGCCCTTGAGGCAATATCAATTTAACATTCGAGCTGGCCCGCTGGTATTATACACACGTCCGCTGTAACACCGCAAATTCTCATACTTGCCAACCCTCCCCATTTTCCCGGGAGACTCCCGAAGTTCAGTGCCCCTCCTGAAAATCTCCCGAGACATCAATTTTCCCCAATTTCTCCCGATTTCCACCCGGACAACAATATTGGGGGCGGGCCTTAAAGGCATTGCCTGTCGTCCACGTCCGCTGTTCCTCCATACAAACAGTGTGCCGGCCCAGTCACATAATATTTGTGGCTTTTACACACAGACACAAATAAATGCAATGCATACTTGGTCAACAGCCGAGGGTGGCCGTATAAACAACTTTAACACTATTACAAATATGCACCACAATGTGAACCCACACCAAACAAGAATGACGAACACAATTCAGGAGAACATCCGAAACACTGTAACACAAGATAAACACAACAGAACAAATAACCATAACCCCTTGCAGCACTAACTCTTCCGGGACGCAACAATATACACCCCCCAACCCCAAATCCCGCCCACCTTAACACCCCGTGCACTTTCTCTTGCCACTTCAAGGCTTGAATGTTTGATTCATTCCTTATTGTTATTTTAGTTTCAAATGTATTATTAGCCTGTTGAAAAAGTTTATTTTGATAATTACCTCAGAAGGCTGCAAATACAAAAGAGGCATTGAATTTTTAATTACATTTTTTTATATGCTATTGATATTTTTTTATTATTATTATTATTATTATTGGAAACTTGGTTTTGCATGTCAATTTAAAGTTATATAAGCCTTGCTTGTTCAATATTCAATGCAAAACTTGTTTGGGTCCCTATTAAAAGGTTCATTTGTTCAACCTTGGCCTGCGACTTTGTTCCGTTTAAAATTTTGGCCCACTCTGTATTTGAGTTTGACACCCCTGCTTTAAATAGACCTCCTTTTTAGACCATTTGATCTGCCGCTTCTTTTCTTTTTCTCCTCTGTCCCCCCCTCCCTTGTGGAGGGGGTCCGGTCCAATGGCCATGGATAATGTACTGGCTGTTCAGAGTCGGGACCCAGGATGTGTATCGGTTGGGGACATCTCTACGCTGCTGATCCGACTCCGCTTGGGATGGTTTCCTGTGGACGGGACTCTCGCTGCTGTCTTGGATCCGCTTTGAACTGAACTCTCACGGCTGTGTTGGAGCCACTATGGATTGAACTTTCACAGTATCATGTTAGACCCGCTCGACATCCATTGCTTTCGGTCCCCTAGAGGGGGGGGGGGGGGTTGCCCACATCTGAGGTCCTCTCCAAGGTTTCTCATAGTCATCATTGTCACTGGCGTCCCACTGGGTGTGAGTTCTCCTTGCCCACTGGGTGTGAGTTTTCCTTGCCCTTATGTGGGTTCTTCCGAGGATGCCGTAGTCGTAGTGGTTTGTACAGTCCTTTGAGACATTTTTGATTTAGGGCTATATAAATAAACATTGATTGATTGATTGATTTTGTTGGTCGGCCTGGCGACATTAACTCTGTTACCCCTGTTTACCGCTGTTGGACTTATGCTACCATAGTGCCATGCCAAGTGAGTTTTGTCTATTTTCATGTCACAGAGTGTTTTCGTTTTCATGCCTAAGTGCTAGTTTATTTATAAATGGTTGATTTAAATAGGCTAGTAAGGTAAAGTGTTGTACCTGACAAGTTTAGGCTACCTTGCTTCTGCAGCCTTCGTGACACCTCTGATGCAGGCTGCAGAAGCAAGGTAGCCGAAACTTGTCAGGTACAACACTTTACCTTACTAGCCTAAATACATCAACCATTTATAAATAGACGCCAGTAGGCTAAATGAACCTCTTCAACATACTAGTTTGTTTTTAAAGCCAAGTTTGTTCTTCCGCCTTGTGCGCGCCTTTTGTTTTTTCATATTGTTAGTGTTAAAATAAATGATGTCTTTACCTTCACACCATGTCCACTCTGACTTGACTTGCATCTTGGGAAAACAAACACCCCAAAGTCCAAGTTATGACAGTATGCAAACTAGAATGTGCTCAAAGGGCCCATTTAACAACATTGGAACTTATTTCATAGTTCTGGGTAGTGTTGTCCCAATACAAATATTTTGGTACCAGTACCAAAATGTATTTCGATACTTTTCGGTACTTTTCAATACTTTTCTTAAAAAGGGGGACCACAAAAAATGGCATTATTGGCTTTATTTTTACAAAAAATCTTAGGGTCCATTAAACATATATTTCTTATTGCAAGTGTGTCCCTGGACAAGTCACCACCTCATCGCAGTATATATATATATATATATATATATATATATATATATATATATATATATATATATACAGTTCTGTAGAGGTGAAGTAGTCTTGTGATTTTTCCCACACCAACATATATATATATATATATATATATATATATATATATATATATATATATATATATATATATGTATGTGTGTGTGTGTGTGGAAGTCTCTTGATTCCGGGTTCTCTGGATCACCCACCACGGACATGACAGCTGCATTCAGGGTTTTGAACAGTCTTTTATTTTTCAATAAAATGTCGTTTTTGTTCCTCTCAGCAATCTCCATGTCGTCGCTCGCTCTTTCACCACCTGAGCATACGAATGCTTTTCAGCAAACGTCTTTTGGCTCTGTCCGTTAATGTCGCTCTCTTTCTCTCGGCGTGCTCTGCCATCCACCAACTAACCAACTCTGCTTCCCGACTGCTGCCTTTTAACAGAGCGACAGGTGATTAGACAAACACTTCCAACTGTGTCATCCCCCCCCCGTCGCCAAACTCGAAGCTGGTCCTGCCACACCCCACTTCGCTGCAGGTGCGCAGGCCACGCCCACCACAATATATATATATATTTATATATATACATAAACATACATTAATACAAGATAAAAGAGTCAGGAAGGGGCTGAGGGCTATATACATATATATATATATATATATATATATATATATATATATATATACATATATATATATATATATATATATATATATATATATATATATATATATATATATATATATATATATATATATAAAGGTATGTGTCTATCTAAAGCAATAATGTTTCCCTAAGATTCATCTAAAATTGCTTCCTTCTTGTTGCTTGGCACCATCCCGAGTTTTTCAGTAATCTTGTTACCAAATCAACAATCAAACCACAGAAGAAATGGAGTGTAATTAGCATTAAGTAGCTGAACAAAACGAAGATCTTAACACAACACCGGACCAGACGGCACAATACCATAAGTGTGTTGAAGTGGATTGAAGTGCCCTTTACTTTTATCTCTTCCAATCTCCTTATTTGGCTTTATACAAAAGCAAATGAATCAAGCATCGCGGGGGGTGCAACGCTGGGGGGTAGGAGGGTGGAGGCCACTTAACCCTAAAGTACTTTGTATTTAAATCCCACAACATATGTAGTCTGGGTTTA